>NW_011494814.1:692915-693474 GCF_000754665.1 Bison bison bison | reverse complement strand
CCCAGCATCAGAGTCTTTTCCAATGAGTCAACTCTTCGCATGAGGTGGCCAAAGTACTGGAGTTTCAGCTTTAGCATCATTCCCTCCAAAGAAATCCCAGGGCTGATCTCCTTTAGAATGGACTGGTTAGATCTCCTTGCAGTCCAAGGGACTCTCAAGAGTCTTCTCCAACACCACAGTTCAAAAGCATCAATTCTTCAGCGCTCAGCCTTCTTCACAGTCCAACTCTCACATCCATACATGACCACAGGAAAAACCATAGGAATGTGGTCCACTGGAGAAGGGAATGGCAAACCACTTCAGTATTCTTGCCTTGAGAACCCCATAAACAGTATGAAAAGGCAAAATGATAGGATACTGATAGAGAAACTTCCCAGGTCAGTAGGTGCCCAATATGCTATTGGAGATCAGTGGAGGAGAAATAACTCCAGAAACAATGACAGGATGGAGCCAAAGCAAAAACAATACCCAGCTGTGGATGTGACTGGTGATAGAAGCAAGGTCCAATGCTGTAAAGAGCAATATTGCATAGGAACCTGGAATGTCAGGTCCATGAATC
>NW_011494814.1:692062-692679 GCF_000754665.1 Bison bison bison | reverse complement strand
CATCACCAAATGGTCAACACCGAAATCAGATTGATTATATTCTTTGCAGCCAAAGATGGAGAAGCTCTATACAGTCAGCAAAAACAAGACCAGGAGTTGACTGTGGCTCAGACCATGAACTCCTTCTTGCCAAATTCAGACTTAAATTGAAGAAAGTAGGGAAAACCACTAGACCATTCAGGTATGACCTAAATCAAATCCCTTATGATTATACAGTGGAAGTGAGAAATAGATTTAAGGGCCTACATCTGATAGATAGAGTGCCTGATGAACTATGGAATGAGGTTCATGACATTGTACAGGAGACAGGGATCAAGACCATCCCCATGGAAAAGAAATGCAAAAAAGCAAAATGGCTGTCTGGAGAGGCCTTACAAATAGCTGTGAAAAGAAGAAAAGCGAAAAGCAAAGGGGAAAATGAAAGATATAAACATCTGAATGCAGAATTCCACAGAATACCAAGAAAAGATAAGAAGGCCTTCTTCAGTGATCAGTGCAAAGAAATAGAGGAAAACAACAGAATGGGAAAGACTAGAGATCTCTTCAAGAAAATTAGAGATACCAAGGGAACATTTCATGCAAAGATGGGCTCGATAAAGGACAGAAATGGTATAGAC
>NW_011494814.1:691265-691591 GCF_000754665.1 Bison bison bison | reverse complement strand
CCAGCCAGTAACGCTGAAGAAGCTGAAGGTGAATGGTTCTATGAAGACCTACAAGACCTTGTAGAACTAACACCCAAAAAAGATGTCCTTTTCATTATAGGGGACTGGAATGCAAAAGTAGGAAGTCAAGAAACACCTGGAGTAACAGGCAAATTTGGTCTTGGAATACGGAATGAAGCAGGGCAAAGACTAATAGAGTTTTGCCAAGAAAATGCACTGGTGATGACAAACACCCTCTTCCAACAACACAAGAGAAGACTCTATACATGGACATCACCAAATGGTCAACACCGAAATCAGATTGATTATATTCTTTGCAGCCAAAG
>NW_011494814.1:671265-691165 GCF_000754665.1 Bison bison bison | reverse complement strand
AGCCAGGCTTCAGCAATACATGAACCGTGAACCTCCTGATGTTCAAGCTGGTTTTCGAAAAGGCAGAGGAACCAGAGATCAAATTGCCAACATCCGCTGGATCATGGAAAAAGCAAGAGAATTCCAAAAAAACATCTATTTCTGCTTTATTGACTATGCCAAAGCCTTTGACTGTGTGGATCACAAGAAACTGTGGGAAATTCTGAAAGAGATGGGAATACCAGACCACCTGATCTGCCTCTTGAGAAATTTGTATGCAGGTCAGGAAGCAACAGTTAGAACTGGACATGGAACAACAGACTGGTTCCAAATAGGAAAAGGAGTTCGTCAAGGCTGTATATTGTCACCCTGTTTATTTAACTTATATGCAGAGTACATCATGAGAAACGCTGGACTGGAAGAAACACAAACTGGAATCAAGATTGCCGGGAGAAATATCAATAACCTCAGATATGCAGATGACACCACCCTTATGGCAGAAAGTGAAGAGGAACTCAAAAGCCTCTTGATGAAAGTGAAAGTGGAGAGTGAAAAAGTTGGCTTAAAGCTCAACATTCAGAAAATGAAGATCATGGCATCTGGTCCCATCACTTAATGGGAAATAGATGGGGAAACAGTGGAAACAGTGTCAGACTTTATTTTTTTGGGCTCCAAAATCACTGCAGATGGTGATTGTAGCCATGAAATTAAAAGATGCTTACTCCTTGGAAGGAAAGTTATGACCAACCTAGATAGCATATTCAAAACCAGAGACATTACTTTGCCAACAAAGGTTCGTCTAGTCAAGGCTATGGTTTTTCCTGTGGTCATGTATGGATGTGAGAATTGGACTGTGAAGAAGGCTAAGTGCCGAAGAATTGATGCGTTTGAACTGTGGTGTTGGAGAAGACTCTTGAGAGTCCCTTGGATTGCAAGGTGATCCAACCAGTCCATTCTAAAGGAGATCAGCCCTGGGATTTCTTTAGAAGGAATGATGCTAAAGCTGAAACTCCAGTACTTTGGCCACCTCATGCGAAGAGTTGACTCATTGGAAAAGACTCTGATGCTGGGAGGGATTGGGGGCAGGAGGAGAAGGGGACGACAGAGGATGAGATGGCTGGATGGCATCACTGACTCGATGGACGTGAGTCTGAGTGAACTCCGGGAGTTGGTGGTGGACAGGGAGGCCTGGCGTGCTGCGATCCATGGGGTCGCAAAGAGTCGGACACAACTGAGCGACTGATATGATCTGATCTGACTAGACGGACCTTTGTTGGCAAAGTAATGTCTCTGCTTTTGAGCATGCTATCTAGGTTGGTCCTAACTTTCCTTCCAAGGAGTAAGCATCTTTTAATTTCATGGCTGCAGTCAGCATCTGCAGTGATTGTGATTTTGGACCCCAAAAAATAAAGTCTGACACTGTTTCCACTGTTTCCCCATCTATTTCCCATGAAGTGATGGGACCTGAAATGGTAGTATCTCCCTCCACCCAGGCAGCTGGCATCCTGCACCCTGGCACACACTGCCTTGGGGTTTTGAGGACCACAGAGGACACAGGAGCCTAGTCTGTGCAGCTGAAGGACTTGGTAATTTGGTTGGATGCTCATGTGAGGTAACTTGAGAAGGGATAAAGGCCTCTTCCAGCCTTTTACTTCCAGTTCTCTTTTAGAGGAATGACCAAAACAAGCATTTTCTCCAGATACTTTTCAGATACTACTACATACAGTGATGACAGGATGACATTTGATAACACTATCAGGAAAATCATTCATTAAGTGAAAAATACCTTGAGCATTAAGGTGTTTTGAGGCTCAACTTGGGGCCAGTAAAATTACATACATGTTTTTTTTTTCAAAAAGTAATTTTTATATTAAAAATATGTTTATTGAAGAAGTTTTAGAAATTAATTATCTCCTGCCTGCTCACCTCCCATCTTCTGACCACCCCCTACAAGAAATGTTTACCATGTAGAAATAACCAATCTCAATATTTTGGCTTGTGGGACTCAATCCTGGTTTGGATATATTTTCTCTGTATCCATATATAGTTATAGATACATTGCTATAATTGTTCAACCCACTGTACATTCTTCTTTATGATCTTCCTTTTATCACTTAACATATTATAAAAATGTTTTTCCAGTCATTGAATATTTTTTTCAACATCTTTAGTATCTTGAGAATATTTCATAATTTATTTCTAAAGTCTATCAAAAGAGGCAGTGAATATTCTTTTAGAATGTATTTGTTTGCATCCTTGGCCAGCGTGAGATCTGTATTTGCCAAAGTGTTCCCTAGAAATTGTAACAATGTACACCTCTGGTAAGTTTGACCATGCTTTTGGAACCTTGATGAAAGGTTAAATAAAAATGCATGCCTTTAAAATAAAGTCAGGTAGGGAATAAAGTATGTTCTCTTTTCAGACTGTTGGCACCATTATTCTCAATTGTAGTGTTTAAAGAAAGGGTGGCCACTTTATGTATTTCATTAAAAATGCAGGCAGTTATAATATAAATGTGTTCATTGATGTCAAGTAAATGGGTGTGCTGTTTGCAGTATTCACATGACCATAACTTTCATTTTTTAGACTTTAAAATCTTCAAACTTGTCAAAGCCTGCTTTCTCCTTTCCAAGTTTCTCCTATCAGGCTTGAAAGTTTTCAAAATCTTTCTTCCACTTGGTCGTGCTTTCAAAAGTGTTTGAAATCACACTTAGAGAAAATTAAAGGAAAAATGAATTTTCCCTCTAGAAAAGGTCATTTGAATTTGAATTCCAAAGCAAGTTAGTTTGGGACTTAGAGCAATTAACAGCAAATTTATGTACTCCAAATTGAAGTATGTTTATATGCCTGAAAAAGGGGGGTTATTGGACATTTTATTAGTGAATTAATGTTTTTATAACAATTGTGATGGAAATTATATGGGTGATTATCAGTTAAATAAAACTTTTTCCATGACTTAATAGTCATATAATCAGGTGAAGGGGACTCATGACTTTATTCCTGTAGAGGCAATGCAGTGCAGTGGTGCGAAGGACATAAGGATGGAGCATCTTGCCAAGGTTCAGATTCCATTTTCAGCTGTCAGTGATCTTGGGCAAGTTACTTTCTCTCTCTGTGCTTTGGTCTTCTTATTTATGAGATGGGGGACAATCATATTTCCAGGGTGATCAGCTGTTCTGGTTTGCCCAGGCCCATCCTTTTAGTACTAAAAGTCTAGGATCCAGGGAAAGTTCTCTCTGAGACAAGAAAACTCCTAGTTTGTGGGGATGAGGGCAGAAAGTTAGAAATAGAGCATAAATATAGTGGCCCCCCAAAACAGGGGCTAAAATAGCAGTGTTTTAGGGTCAGATATATATAGTGGAGATGATCTACTTTCCATAGATGCTGTTACTTCCCCTGTCCATCCTTGCTGATAATGACAATGGTGAATTAAGTAGGATAGTGTTTAAAATACTTAGAGCCTGAAACTTAGTAGATGTTCAAAGATGTTTGTTTTCATTCAGTGTTACTATGATGTTAAGGTTTATGCTGCTTTTTGATGCTATTCAATATTAAAAAGCAGAAACAGCACATGTACTTTCCTGTCATTGATATGAAAACTAAAACTATAGTCCTTTGGAGTGATAGAAATCCCTTTACATGGTTAGTAAAATGTCCTGCCATCACAGAGTGCCCACCATTCCTTCTCATTTTTGCCTTTCAGTGGAGATGCTCTGACCCTTTCAAATATTTAGCAGTAGACTTCCCTCTCAATGTATGCTCACGACTTCTGTTACTGCTAATGGAAGTTACACATGTGTGCTCACCAGGATGAGAAAGGCCTTTATCCCATGTCGGGCAAAGACCCGTGATCCTGAATCTCTTTCTAAACTTCAGACCTGAAGAGAGCAGTGCAGGGAATTGCTGCTTTCTCACTATATTAGCTTCTTCAATTTCCTTTTAATTGGAGCCTGCAACCCAGAATCTTGTAACTTCAGGGGGATGAACAATACAAATTAAGATCTGGATGCTTTCCAGGAATGGCTCAGCTCAAAGAACAGTTTTGTTTTTTTTTTTCCTTTTAACACAGTTGTGGCTATTCACAAATCGCATGCAGTTGCCTAATGAGTCCGTATTTGCTTCTGAGGTTTCACATTTGCAAACTATACTGCTGAGAAAGTAAGTGATGTGTTCACCCACCTCTGGTGTGAGCTGACTGATTTCATGTACAGGACAGATAAATACCAGAATAGTCAAAATTCTAAACCAGTCGCACAGAACCTTCACATACAATATCTTACCCTTGTTCAGGACATTCATTTCTCCCCAAGAATTCTTTCTAATGTATAAGACTTCAATTTATGTTTAAGAACTAGTAAACTATAGCAGTTTGACAGCCATTCACAGTTAATTCTGTGCATTAAACCAACAGCATTCTTTTCCACAAACATCCATTGTTAGGACAATGCTCTCAGACAGAATTTATGAGAAATGGAATTATGTTACCAAGGAGATAGCATTTACTATAATGAAGAGTAGATCCTAGAAAATGGCCCCTTTTACAGCAGCTCAGAGCAGAGCCACAAAAGCAATTGATTGGTCTTGGCATTTAGTCTTATATCAGCTGTGTCATCCATAGCTTCAGGAGTGAGAACACTAATCTAAAGTGACATTTCTGTTCTGGCGGGCTTTTCTGCCCTGATGAAAGCAATTACTTCATTCCTAAATGATAATTTGCAGGAGTTTCAACCACTTTAATTGATAATTTTTTTTTTGTTCTGAGTTCAATTGTGAAGTGATTAGCTGATTTGGTAAATAGAAATTTAAGGTGTGAAATATACAAGTTGCTCCAAGGTAAAGTGCTATTTATTGGGTGGAGAGAAATTACTTGATAAAACTGCAGTTTTTTTTGTTATTATTATGGAACTGCCAGTTGGTAGCTTAAAGTTCTGGAGGAAAATGAAGAACAAAACACTTTGATTCAGGAGGTTTTTGGCAGACACCAAAGCATGCAATGAATAGTTGGGTCTTGCTGTGGTTCATTCAAGGGTTATTTGAATCAAGGTGAACACTGGTTGAAAAGGACTGTGCGGACCTCTCAGCTTTCTTTATTACTATTCTAATGACTCATTCTGATATTAAATCCTCTTACTTAAAGTGTTAAGAATAAGAATGCTCATTGGCTAAAACCAATTAATTATTAAGTTCAAACATACACAAGGCATTTTCTGAAGATGAGGGAAAGCATTCAGTGGAATGGCTTTAATTACTCTTTGGATCTATTTTACCACAAGTCAAAAATAGGTCATGGTTATTCAATCAGAATATATCATAGTTTAAAGATTTTAAAGATACATCTTGATTTTAATACTTTATTGCATGTTAGCAGTTGCACATGTTTTTGACAATGTTTTTAAGCAATCAATTTCATGATATTTTCTTACATGCGGGAAAAATAATGGTAATTTCACTTGTTAAATGAGAAAAATAAGGCAAGAATGAAGGTCAAACTGATTTAGCACATCAAACAGTCTTTGTCAGCCAAGCTTAATATATCCTGAGTTTGTGGAACAAATGAAATTTTGCTGCTATGTTACACTTTGCTTCCAAACAACCATTACAACTGGTTTTATATATTGTGTGAGCATCAGACCATCAAACAGTGCATCTTTACTGACGTGTTGCTGCAGCGATGATCTACAGCAGCAATCTGCCATTTATATAAGGGCAAAATGTGCATCTATATTTAGTTGTGAAATTGGCCTATTATACTCTTGATGTTTACAGAGGCTAACATAAATTAATGATGACAGCTATGAGCAGTGCATTAGTTAAGCAGCAGAGTTCTTACCTTGAACTTGAAGGTTCCAGTTTTAACTTCCAGTATGTACTATACTGCTTTCTTCACACATTAAAGGAAGGTTTCTGAAATTATTACCCTTTCTTGAAGAGCATTAAAAGATTTCAGGTTGGGAGTTATGTTGTACATAATCCTACCAGATAACAGTTTTTTATGCATTTCTCAATTATATTACCTTGTAAGAAAGGTGGTATTTACAATCATGGGGGGAAAATACTTCTGAAAGATTTTTATTCTTTGCAGTGGACTGATTTGATTGACTTTGAACTCTCTGTGATGCCAGTGTGTGGTGGACTGTTTTATTGAAAGTAATTAAGGAAGGGCAAGCAGTGCTTATAGAATCTTTACTGTACTTTTTCCCTGGGAAGCTGCCTCATTCAGCTCATGTCAGGGCAGGTGTAGGTACCGGAGTAACTATAGATTTCACCGTTAACTATGACCAGAGATCTGACAAGTATGCAGGTGTTCAAAGGTTCATGAGTTAAAATGCTGCAGCCTTTGATGAATTTTTGATGGCTGCATTTTTAATACAGGTCGACCTTCTTCCTTTGAGGCTGCATGCCAGATTAATTGATAAGTAGTAGAAGTCTAGTGCTGGATTCTCCTAAGCAAAACAAGTAGGAAAATCCATAAAAAAAAAAAAAAAGTGCCTGTCTGGCTCCTTAGAAGTACTTTAAAAAGGTAAAATTTAAAGTGGTTTTTACTCTACTTTTCCTTTCCCCTAGAGTTAATGACCAAAATCTGCCGTGTTCTTTTATAAAGACTAGTTATTGTAGTCTAAAAGTTTACATGAAGGTGTTAACTTTGAGGCTTAGAGAGAGGATTTTTATGTAGAGAGAGTATGGATCTGTTGATAATGTCCATATAAGAAGTCATTCCATAAATATAAAGTATTAAAAAATAGCTGATAGATATCTGGCTGTGAAGAAGTCATTGAATAAGAAACATTTGACTAAGGGGACTTACTTCTGTTGGCTCCTCTGGGACAGTTACTATTTCTGCTCTGTTACATTCTGTAAATATCCAACTATCTTGTTTCTGTAATCACTATCACCATTTCTGTGAAGTAGAAAACCAAAGAAATTGAACTTTGCAAAGCTAAATTTGACAAACCACAAGAGACAACTTAGTTCTTTTAATGAGTCATCACATCCAAAGTTACCTGCTTTTTCCACTGTGGACAAGTGTCCCAGTGAACAACTGACACCTTTATCCAACTCTGAGACTGCTTCAGAGAGATTGCAAGTGCTAAGTCAATTTCATAATATTGGCTTTGTGATAGTGGCAGTGCCTGTTTGGTTTTTGTTTTTTTTTTTCTAAGAAGCAACAAAACTTTCTTTTACCTTTTTTTCCTGTCTCATTTCTGGCTCAAGTAGAGTTTCACGATTCAGCCTTGCCCCCAGTATGGAGGCTAGAACTGGAAACTGCTGTTGTCCTTCCAAGTTTCTTCCCTGCTCCAAGTGTTCTGGGTGAGCTCTCCATGGTCCTGGATTTGGAGCTTTGCCTGGCAGACAGAGCTTTCAGATTTGTGATGTTTTAGGAGATGCTTTGAAAGATCTTCTTCCTGCTAGGAATACACATATACTCTTTCTGATGAATAATTATCATTGCAATTTTGAAGTCTTCCATAGAAGCTTTCACAGTCTTCCCGAGTAACCCGCCCATTCCCTTAATTACTGTTTGGATGTTCATTTTTCTCTATAAACAAAATTGCTTGTCAATTTTGAATGTCAGTTTTTTCTACTTTAGGGAACTAAAAAATGATCCTTTATTATTCTTAGCATAGGAAATCACTTATTTATAAACATTTCATCTTCCATTAATGAGACATGCATTTTTTATTTGAACAAGTCATTGAGTATACCTATAGTAAAAGACAGGTAGACCTAGGCGTAAGGAGGAACATAATGAAAAATCAATAGCTCTGCAATCAAGTAGTTTTATTTCACTTAGTATATGGTGTGGTATGTCAGAACCAGTAGATGGAAATCTTATTGGTGAGAACACAGTATAAATTATAAAGGACCTCAAAGCATACAACAGTTAGTGTGACATAAGCTTGGGTTTTGATTTAACACATCTTATACAGTATTACTGTGTCCTAGGCACCACTATAAATATTTTTTTAACTACCTCAGTTAATTTTAACAGGAGCCTTATGAAGCAGTATTATCATCACATATCACAGGTGAGAAACTGAGGCAAAAGATGTTAAGTAAGTTGCTCACATTTACTAATTATTATGTAATTAGTCATAGAGCCAGGATTTAAGCACAGGCTCTGGAATTTATGCACTTACCCTCTGTCTCCTGCTATTGTGGAAGACATGCTGAGAGAGGCAGCAGACAGAGCTTGCAGAAAGTGAGAAGCATGAGAGAACATGGAGGCATTTAAATAAATAGGCAATTTTAGGGTTATCACCAAGCAGAAGTCAGCTCTCTGACTTAATTTCTACTGTCACTATATGGGAAGTAAAATTTACTAAAAAATGAAAGTCATAAGTGGCAGTAAAGGAAGGAGTTTGAGAAACAATGAGTAAAAAACATAGGTATTTAGAATTATAGAAACTATAGCCTGAATGAAAAATAAAATGATAGGAAAGATGCTACTAGTTAAAAGAAAATTGTAAAGAATTCTGGAGGAACAAGGTGGTGATCAGATGTGGTACTAAGATTAAAACAGTCAGGCTTTTTCCTAGGTATAAAGTTATTATAATAGTAGTCAGTGCCTATAGTGACTTTCCTGGTGGCTCAGATGGTAAAGAATCTCCTGGCAGTGCAGGAGCCCTGGGTCAGGAAGACCCCCTGGAGAAGGGAATGGCAACCCACTCCAGTATTCTTGCCTAGAGAATTCCATGGACAGAGGAACCAGCGGGGTACAGTCCATGGGGCTGCATAGAGCTGGACAGACTGAGCAACTGACGTTCTCACTTTCACTTTCCATGTTTATGTAACATTTACAACATGGCAGTTGTAAGTAATATATGTCAAGGCATTTAGCACTTGACATATATTAGCTCAATTACTCCTTTGAAGATATTGTGAAGTATGTTCTACTATAATGTCTGTTTCCCAGATGAGGAAATTGAGGTCCAAAGAAGCTGAGACTTCTGTCCAAGATTGCCAGCTAGTACCTGTGTGATGCTGTGGACATGGAGCCCCTGCTCCAAACATCTGTGCTTCCAAGAAAGCTTAAGTATAGGTTGACTACATTTAGGCATTCTTCAGTCTTATTAAAATTCTTTGTTGTAAAGCTCTAAAGGAGACTCTACCACGTTTAGAGTTTACAGACTATCTTAACTGTTGCAATATAGAACTGTCCAAGGGAGGTTCACTTCTTTATAGTCTACAATATATTACTATGAAATTATCATGTGAGCCATTGCAGTGGTCCCAGAAGATTTGCCAAATGCTACTTTTTTGTCATCCTCATGGTCTAAGATGATAAAATTGAAGTTCAACATAGTGACTTAGAATTATAATGTCTACAATGGCCAAAGTGGATCTCAGAATCCCTTCATTGGAACTCTTTCCATGAAACATGCAGCTTGCCAAAGGAACTTAAAATACATGGAGGATTCAAAAAATAACTTTATATTTAACAAATACTGACTGCTGAATCTTCATTCTTAGTAAACTCTTTTTTGATTGCTTGTTAGGTATATGCTTAAAGGTATAACTTTATAAATGTGTAAAAGTTGCTTAAAGATGTTGAGTGAAAACATACATTAAATAATATTATTTTAACCAAGGATATTTTTAGGATAAGTTAATTCTAGCAACATCAATGGCAAAAAGAGAGCAGAATCCAGCTTTATAATCCTTATAAGAAGAAATTCTATATGTTAGATCATTATTCTTTTGGATGGAGTGATGGATCCCTTTTGAAAATTTGAGAATCATTTAATAAACCCTCAAATATATATATATATATACATACATATACATATATATACACACATTATTTTGGATATGATTTTCAGATATGCATGTGTGTCTTTGAAAATAGTTGTTGATTTGTTGTTGGTGGTAATTATTAATGAAGATGATACTGTTGTCATCACAGAGTTAAAATTTTGATTTGTGGAGGATTTTCTGTTATTCAGAGTCTAAGTGGAAGAGCATTAAAGTAGTGGGAATTTTGGGCTCAAGAAGTAACTTACTACTTAGTCACATTTTAGGTGGCAGACATCAGGCAGTAACATTTACTCACAGTCAATCCGTTCTTTCTCTAGTATTTAGAAATGCAACTGTAATGTTTTGATTTAGAACACAATGTACAAATGCAAATTTAGGTTAGGTTTTAATGTAGTCCTTAATTCAGTGTGAGAATTACTTCTAACTAGGCTCTACTTCACAAAAGCAGGCAAAAGATTAATCCACAATCTGTCATTGTCTTAAGGTCTTTAGCTTCATCTATTGTATCAGTATCTCCACAACCTTTATAATCCTTTGACTGTATTTTATTGCTGTTGCCCTCAAAAGCAATTACTACTTATTACAGACACAGTGCCCTCATTCTGGAAATCTTCTGTACTGTGGTGTCTGCATAATGATGTGGTGGGGAGTCATGGAAACCCTTTGTTATTAAGATTGTGGACAGGAAGATTACTCCAGTAGGGTAACACAGTGTGTGTAAAGAGATTTTTTTTTAAAGGGGGGGAGTGATAGAGAAGAACTGATAAGATAATATATAGAAGCACATAAAGTAAGTGCTATTTTAGAAAAGCCAAGTGTCAGAGGGCAGTGTTTAAGCGAGGAACCCCAAAGCATTAGTGTCCATATACCCCACCTTCCCTGAGTGGACCAAAAAAGTCATCTCCACTCTACTTCACCCTTGGAGCCCACTGGGCTACTCCCTGTGATCTTTGGCTTTTCTACCTTAGGATTAGTTTTTTTCCTTAGGTTATTGATAAGCCCATACAGTAAATATCAATTTCAGAATATTGCTTAATCCTCTATTGGCTTCAGGTGAATAGAGAAATTCCCATTATGAATGTTAGTAATATTGATTAGGTATCAGATGAATCTATTTGTGACCACTGAATGACATATATAAGGAAAATTACATATAACATCCATGTGAGACTTCTGGCAGAATTGACCTCCTGAATTATTACCCAATTGCAAAATGAGTCCCTGCTCCATTATTGACCAAATGGCATGTTTTATTTGGCTTGCATGCTTTTCAAAAATGCCAATTAGTTAACATAAGCTTAAAATGTAACATAAACTTGGAAATACTATGTAAAAATTCGGATTTTTTGTTTACTAGAAACAGCAGTAGCTGAAATCTGGCAGCACATGTAAGCCTTCCCCCAAAGCAGCACACACAAGGCGAAAACTGTATATGCTTTCCTTTGCCTGGGCTGCCATCCTCCAGTTCTCCACAGTCAGCATCAGGCCTCTTTACTCATTGACATTCCCTGCCTTAACCCTGCAAGCCCTTGAGTTAGCAGCCTTGCTCCAGAGCTCCATCATAGTCACTTATAGGACCAAAAAAAAAAAAAAATTTATATATAAGTTCAGCCCACCTTCTGGAGTAGTATTCGATTATGAGAACACAAAAAGAGCAAAGCACTGAACTTGAACCCCTGCACTCTACAAGTGGTAGATAAAACATGTCAAGTGACATAGTTCTTTGGGTACAGCTGACTTAAATGGTGTTAGATAGATTACTTTTATTATATAGGGGTAGAGGAGGGCTATGAATCATTGTTTTATCCTAAGATGTTGACATAGATTCAGATTTTACTTGTACTTGGTCAGACTTTAAGGCATCTCTTGCTTTCGTGTACCTAGTTATCAATCAGCCACATTGAGCATTTGAATAATTGAATGGAGGTCAGCTAAAATTTTGGGAAACAAAATGATATAGCTTTTCCTTATAAATTAGTGATGTTTCCACTGAAGATTATCACCAGAGATATCAGGACAAAGATTTGTCACCTGTGACTGCTTTGACTCTGAAAATGGTAGTATTAATTGGTCTAGTTCTGAGAAATACATTAACTGGCTAATGTCAAATATTTTATTAATGGAGCGAACATGAAACCAGTTGGGCTATTAGCCTAGCAAGTATTTGACCCAAACATCATGGAGCTATTTAAATTACATAGATACTCAGTAAAACACTTGAAGTGTCTGCAGTGAAAACAGTTTTCCACTTTGAACAATATCAGATATGGTCTAAGATAATATGCCTTGGTGAAGGAAATGGCAACCCACTCCAGTGTTCTTGCCTGGAGAAACCCAGGGATGGGGGAGCCTGGTGGGCTGTCTATGGGGTCTCACAGAGTCAGACACGACTGAAGCGACTTAGCAGCAGCAAGGTAATATGGAATGTTATTGCTCATATTAAGAGGTTGAAGCCATACTACTCGACTTATTTTGACCTGTTCCTCTGGTCTTGCTCCTCTTTCTTGATATTTTATATTGGGGAAAACCAGGATGCTAGATTCAAAGATTTTAAATGCTTTCAAAGCCCGATAAAATGGATACTTATATATGATGTTAATAATACCTTGATACTCTAAATATTGCCCAATTATTTATCATCACAGTCTGATTTTGAATTTTATTTTTCATCAGACACAAAACAGAACAATTCAGAGTAGGTGGATTTCTCCTGTCAGATACTCACATATAACTTCAGTTGTGCCAGATTCTGCCCTCAGCAATGCGAGCAAACTTCAAACAGAAATGTGCATAAATAGTTAAAGGAAAATGCTGGATCCCACCTGTTGCCTCTTCTGTGAAGTAATATGTCTATAATGTTTATAAATTTTAATAACCCATATGGGGCTTTATCTTTCAACATTAAATTTATATTATTTTAAAGTTTGACTTTTCTGGGTGATATATTTTATTCTCTAATATCTTAGAGAATCTATCCATCTATGAATGTATGCTCCTTAATAAAGAATTAAAGTATTCTCTTATCAACCAATTACCAGTGCATTTATAAAGTTCCATTGAAATCATCATTTTCAATGAGAGTTTTTCTTTATCTGACTGAAGGTTATGATTCTTATTGAGGGCTGGAAGCACATCAGCATTTTATTTGTTAATTCTGTGAACTGTGTTTTTGTTTAGCCTTTGTTCCTTGAGATGGTAATAGAAAACATTTTTTAAAATGTATCCTTTTGAGGGTTTAGTCTTCCCTGGTGGCTCAGATGGTAAAGAATCTGCCCGCAATGAGGGAGACCCGGGTTCAATTCCTAGGTCAGGAAGATCCCCTGGAGAAGGGAATGGCAACCCACTCTGTTATTCTTGCCTGGAGAATCCCATGGACAAAGGAGTCTGGCAGGGCTACAGTCTATGGGGTCACAAAGAGTTGGACATGACTGAGCAACTACACTTTTGAGGGTTTAAGATCCCAGAGTGATAATAGTTGAATGAACAAAGCCATTAGCTTAAAAATAGATCTATAAATGGGCTTCCCAGGGGGCTCAGTGGTAAAGAATTTGCCTGCCAATTCAGGAGACATAGAAGATGTGGTTCTATCCCTGGATAAGGAAGATCCCATGGAGGAGCAAATGACAACTACTCCAGTATTCTTGCCTGGAGAATCCTATGGACAGAGGAGCCTGGCAGGCTGCAGTCCATAAGGTCACAAAGAGTTGGACACAACTGAGCATACACTCACACATGCAGATATATAATTATAATCACCGTCTTTTAAATTGCTCATAGCTGATAATAGCAAGCATCACCTGTAAATCTTATGTCTCAAAAACAATGACTATATCTCAGTGCCTGGGTAATTGGAGGGAAAAACTTAACAAGCAAACTATTTTTACTCATTGCACATGAGTTTATGGCATATAAGCCCAGAGGGAGAATTTATGGTTTTAGTGGTCTTTGGAACTCCTTTTACCATGGCCCTGAAATTTTGAAGAAAATTTTGGTAGATTTTGCTGGTTGCGGGGAGGGGCGGGCGCAGATGAAGTAAAAAGAAAAGCAGTGTTCGTCTGATTGACAGAATCACACGTTCTGAACAGCACTTTTTCACTTCTTTGATTCCAGTTTACAAGCATTGAGAAAGGAGAAGTCCCGGGACGCTGCCCGGTCCCGCCGGGGAAAAGAAAACTTTGAGTTCTATGAATTGGCCAAGTTGTTGCCTCTTCCTGCAGCCATCACTAGCCAGCTTGACAAGGCCTCCATCATTCGACTTACAATCAGCTACCTGAAAATGAGGGACTTTGCTAACCAGGGGGACCCTCCATGGAACTTGCGGATGGAAGGCCCTCCACCTAACACGTCAGTAAAAGGTAAGGTTTCAGCCCCTGTTGATCCTGGAATGTGGTCTGTTGGTGTCTCTGAGATGAAACGTTTACCATCATCCTCTCTTCTTTTCCTGCATATCAAATCCTTTAAAGGGATACAATTGTGGAAATCTGAACTCTGCATGAGAAAGACACCATGTGAAGGTGAAATAAACCTCTTCTATTTCTATTTTATTTTCAAAAAGTCTGTCAGCCTAAATAGTCTATCACTTTAGATAAGGTTTCAGGGAAATGAGAATGGAATGACTTACATTAAAATGTTTCTTGGGTTTAACTTATGTTATGCTAATACATGCAAATTATTATTAAGTGGGGGGTGGTTAAGAGAATACTTGGTAAAGGTTAGGACTAACATTTTCTGACTTTAGTTACCAAAGAGAGGCAAAGAGCAGAGTACAGTTGTAGTAGGCATTTTGAATAATGATTTTATTGACTAACAAAGTGATCAATCTATGTATTGTTTCAACTCTTTATATATAATGCCTACAATTTATAAATATAAACATGTATTTATGCTCCCAATCTGGATGTACTTACCCTTAAAATTTATTAAAACTTTAGGTCTTTTTTACCTTGATACTCAAGAGGGTTATTTTCTTGCATGCTCTTGAAACATCTAATAACTAATGAGATTTTAAGTATATGAATATGCATGCATGTATTTATTGATGTACGTGTGGTGTTGGCCACTGATTTTCTTTAACAATGTATCACTCAAGGCATGGAATGGGATCTGTTGGTTTTTCTGCTTTAACTTAGTATCTAGGCCCTTGGTGAGCATGGAATAACTGGACATGGGATGGAATTGCAGGCAGCCTTCTCTGGGGGAGGAATTAGATTCTTAGCTATGTGATTATACCTTGATGAGTACCTGTGAAGTCCCTGTATTCTTGGCTGTTGTAGGGAAGGATACTGGGGAAAGCTATAACTTCTTATAGGATTCAAATAAAATGAAAGTTCAACAGCAGTGACTTGATAATTCTGTGCTAAGAGGTGTAATCATATGTATGTAGATACCTGTGTGAATCTGTTTGCATCTTTGTTATCATTACTTAGGGATTCTGTTTCTTATGCTTATTAGAGAAGGAAAATTTGAATGCAAATTGTAACAGGTTATTTTTCTCTAGGGCAGAGGTTGGCATACATTTTCTGTAAAGGCCATATATAGTAAATATTTTCGTTTTGGGGGAGTACTCAACTCTGCCATTGCAGAATGAAATCAATCTTAGACAAATATAAATAACAAGATATGGCTGTGTTCTAATAAAACCATACTTGCAAAGCAGGCAGCTGCCACCAAGTTTGGCCCACAAGCCATAGTTCACAGACTCCTGCTCTAAGTATAAGAATGACATTTGAAGGTTGAGAAGAACATACAACAGAGATAGTTCTCAAGGGCAGGGTGTCAATATGAGGAAGCACAAGACAAATAGACCAAGGCACATTCATGCTTTCCTTACACAGCCCTTCTACCCTTAAGAATGTTGATGTCAGCTTGGTAATATACCAGTCCATGTTCCAGATACTAAAACGGGAATTTTCCAAAGCTGAGGATGTGAGTATAATCCTAGTAAATACTTAAGAGTTTATTTAGTAGGTTGTCTTTGTGTTTATTCCAAATCATGTAAGATGAATGGATACATGTAGCAGGTTAGAAATCACAAAAGAATATAAAATATATTCTTAATCTTTTTATTCAATTTGAAATACATTGACTGAGGAACTTATATTAACTTGTTTAACATAATTATCTTTTACTTCCATCTTTTCTTTAAGAGAGTTGGTAGCTTATAGTCTTCCTTGGTAGTGGTTACTGCCAAAGTAGAAAAGTCTAATGGTTCCATGGTCTGTCTACTCTTCTTGCTCTTGTTTAGTCGCTAAATCATGTCTGACTCTTTTGTGACCCTCTGGACCTTAGTCCACCAGGCTCCTCTGTCCATGGGATTTCCCAGGCAAGAATACTGGATTGGGTTGCCATTTCCTTTTCCAGGGGATCTTCCTGACCCAGAGATCACACCCACGTCTCCTGAACTGGTAGGTGGTTTCTTTACCACTGAGCCACCAGGGAAGCTCTGTTCATTCTTCTACAATGTGATAATTCTGCTTGCTTTTGGAATCATGGCCTTTTAGAGATGCATATTTATAGATAGTATAGAACTAAGCCCTCATTTTACAGGTGAGGAAAATGATGTAGAAAGGGCTTACAGTTAAGTATTGCTGCTACTGCTAAGTCGCTTCAGTTGTGTCCGACTCTGTGCGACCCCATGGACTGCAGCCTACCAGGCTTCTCTGTCCATGGGATTCTCCAGGCAAGAACACTGGAGTTGCCATTTCCTTCTCCAGTGCATGAAAGTGAAAAGTGAAAGTGAAGTCGCTCAGTCGTGTCCGACTCTTAGCGACCCCATGGACTGCAGCCTACCAGGCTCCTCCATCCATGGGATTTTCCAGGCAAGAGTACTGGAGTGGGGTGCCATTGCCTTCTCCTACAGTTAAGTATTAGAAGATCTAAAATTAGAATCCCATTGTTTTGCTTTTCTGTCTAGGGCTCTTTCAAATATTATTTCTAGCAATAATATTTGATTTCTATCATCATCATCATTTGATTTCTATCTCATCATCCAGATGAGAATGCTCTTAGCTTTGGACTATGGCTAAAAATTCATTTTTTTTTTTGTGACCTCCAGTCAACTTAACTATGTAAATACTAATGATGAAGATGGATTAAAATAAGATAAAATACTGTCTCTGCTCATAGGATAAGTTCAGTCTATAGAGGAACATGGTGATGTCAGTGAGAAAAGTGGGAAGATTGGAATTTATATACCAGACTTAATTATTTAAAAAATTTTATCCAGTTTATCACAGATCATCCAGTTGTCACATGTTTACTCCCTCTATTAGAAATCTGATGATAGTCTAGAACTGAAGTCTATACTGTACTGAAGTAGGGGACTTGCTACTGTTTACTCTGGCTCTCAAAGGTTGCT
This sequence comes from Bison bison bison, assembly GCF_000754665.1. NCBI lineage: Eukaryota > Metazoa > Chordata > Mammalia > Artiodactyla > Bovidae > Bison > Bison bison. The sequence continues at coordinate 674,073 of NW_011494814.1, read as the reverse complement.
AGGAATGCAATGGGTGCTTTCGGTAAGCTGGTTCTGCTGTACAATGTATGTATATTTTATTGCTTTCCTCTTTAATGCAAACCTGCTACTCATTCTGATCAAACATTCATGAAACAACAACATCAAAAGAAATTCATTTTAATTTGCTAAGGTCTTCTATGTTGTGCCCTTGAAGAAGTTCATATGGATAAACAAGCTTATATAAATAGCCTCCAGCATCATGTGAAGTGCAGTTCATAATCCAACAATAAAACAGTAGACATTATACTTCGTGCTTCTCCAAGCAGTCTCTTGAATAAACCTAAAGGCATTTGGAAATTTATATGAAAAGTGCTTACACGATGTAGGCAGCATCTTTTTAATGTGATGAGTTGTTCATGTTAATAATTAAATTTCAAAGCTTAAATTTAAATTTGTCCCAAACAACTATATATAAATTTAATTATTTTAATTTACTGCTTCAGAAAGGTTCTTTATTCTGCCCTGTGTTCATCATATCTTTTCTTAAAAGTCTATAAAGGTTGATGAGTTTGCTTTGTGATGCCCATTGTGTACAGATTATTGCAAGTTGTGCTTGCAGAAAGCACACTCAGGTGGCGGTGTGTAATATGTCCTGAGTCAATTACTTCATGGAAATGATATGTTAAGCAATTGGAAGGTAACAGATAGTTTTTTTCCATTATTTTAGAAATATCTCTATTGTTATAATACAGATCAAATCTACAATGAACATTATGCATTATTCAAGAAATGACCAGGCATTCTCAGCAGTGTTTCAGCTAAATAACTGATGATTGTAACCTTTAAAGAAATCTCATTGTGGTGACTGTTGGTAAATCACTTCTCCATTCATAGTAATCTCTGTTTAGAGGCTATCTAGAAGCCATTATATCTTTTATTAATCTTCAAAGTAATGGCTGCTGATTTGACATTTGCTAAAACTAGATAAATTTTCTGTCTTTCTAATACCACAGACTTCAGTCAGTTTTTGGAGTATATCTGTGTCTGCTGCAACTCTATTAATCCAGGAATATTTACCACTGTAAGCATAAGTTTTATTTCACTTTAAACATTGCAGCTTTTAAACAACAATTTTCCTATATGTGTGACAGGCCGCAATCTTACAGTATGTAAAATACAAGACATATTTAGCTTTTGGAAGGGAACAATTGAAAACTATGCAAGACAACTCGTGATTGAAATCGACTGGACACATTAAGGAAGAACTTGAAAATTTTCATGGAATTTCCTTACACTATTTCAAGTATCTGTGTGACTTAATGTAGATGTTTCTGAGAGGAGAAACTTTCAGGTCTTTATTTAAGCAACATAGAATCTATTCTTAGCTAAAGACCATACTGTTACTTAAGCAATGATGTCTAATGGATTCATTTATGTTATTCATATAGGGTAAATGAGTATAGGACATCCTTCAGAATAACACTGAATTACTACTGTAATGATTGTCTCTGAGATATGAATAGTATTTTATAAAATGGTTCTAGTTCCATAGAAGGGAGAGATTCCAAGACAGGCTGAGTGATAGGCCTTCTTGGTTTAAGCAGCTCAAAGGTCTTGATTTCTCTTCTGGCATTTTACTGTGTGCTGACACTATGTTACCTCTCCCAAGTGACATTCGTGTTTGGGGGCAAGTGTCATATTCCTTGTTATTAAAAAGTCATGTAAAATGAAAATTCTTAGAAGCAGTACATGGCATGTATATCAACCTGTGGTAGTCTTTATTTTCAAACCGCTAAATGCCTAATGGTGACTCCTTAGGTTCTGAAAAAGAGCTTCCTATCACTCTTCCCTAGTAGCTCAGCTGGTAAAGAATCCACCTGCAATGCAGGAGACCTCTGTTCGATTCCTTGGTCAGGAAGATGCCCTGGAGTCCATCCACTCAAGTATTCTTGGGTTTCCTTGGTGACTCAGATGGTAAAGAATCCACCTGCTCTGTGGGACACCTGGGTTCTAACCCTGGGTTGGGAATATTCCCTGGCGGAGGGCACAGCAACCCACTCCAGTATTCTTGCCTGGAGAATCCCTATGGACAGAGTAGCCTGGCAGACTAGAGTCCATGGGGTCACAAAAAGTCAGACGCGACTGATTGACTAAACACAGGATAGGCCTAGGAGAATGGGAGAGAAGATGGAAACTTGGTTCCTGTTCTTAACTCCATTACCCTCAGTAGACTGAGAGCCTGACTGTCTAGTTTAGACTCGTTTTATTTGCCTCATCCCAAGTGAAGAGGAACTCAAAAGCCTCTTGATGAAAGTGAAAGTGGAGAGTGGAAAAAGTTGGCTTAAAGCTCAACATTCAGAAAACGAAGATCATGGCATCTGGACCCACCACTTCGTGGGAAATAGATAGGGAAACAGTGGAAACAGTGTCAGACTTTATTTTTCTGGACTCCAAAATCACTGCAGATGGTGACTGCAGCCATGAAATTAAAAGACGCTTACTGCTCGGAAGGAAAGTTATGACCAACCTAGATAACATATTCAAAAGCAGAGACATTACTTTGCCAATAAAGGTTTGTCTAGTCAAGGCTATGGTTTTTCCTGTGGTCATGTATGGATGTGAGAGTTGGACTGTGAAGAAGGCTGAGCGCCGAAGAATTGATGCTTTTGAACTGTGGGGTTGGAGAAGACTCTTGAGAGTCCCTGGGACTGAAAGGGGATCCAACCAGTCCATTCTGAAGGAGATCAGCCCTGGGATTTCTTTGGAAGGAATGATACTAAGGCTGAAACTCCAATACTTTGGCCACCTCATGGGAAGAGTTGACTCACTGGAAAAGACTCTGATGCT
>NW_011494814.1:665528-671165 GCF_000754665.1 Bison bison bison | reverse complement strand
ATCAGCCCTGGGATTTCTTTGGAAGGAATGATACTAAGGCTGAAACTCCAATACTTTGGCCACCTCATGGGAAGAGTTGACTCACTGGAAAAGACTCTGATGCTGGGAGGGGTTGGGGGCAGGAGGAGAAGGGGACGACAGAGGATGAGCTGGCTGGATGGTATTACCGACTCAATGGGCGTGAGTCTCAGTGAACTCCTGGGGTTGGTGATGGACAGGGAGGCCTGGCATGCTGCAATTCATGGGGTCGCAAGGAGTCAGACACGACTGAGTGACTGATCTGATCTGATCTGAAAGTCAGTGGTGGCATCACATGGAAACAGAACCTTCCAAAATCCAAGCTGACAATGCTCATTGCTGTTTATTTTGGTAGCAGGTGACAAGTTTTACTAGTATATGGAAATATGCTATGATAAAACTGCCTTTCTGGGCTTCCCTGGTAGCTCAGCTACTCAGCTGGTAAAGAGTCCATCTGCAATGCTGGAGACCCAGGTTCGATTCCTGAGTCAAGAAGATCCCCTGGAGAAGGAATCGACTACCCATTCCAGTATTCTTGGGCTTCCCTGGTGGCTCAGACAGAAAGAATCCATCTACAATGCAGGAGACCTGGGTTCAGTACCTGGGTTGGGAAGATCCCTGGGTTGGAAAGATCCCCTGGAGGAGGGCATGGCAACCTACTCCAGCAATCTTTTCTGGAGAATCCCATGGACAGAGGAAACCTGGCAAGTCATAGGGTGTCAAAGATTTGGACACAACTGAGCCACTAAGCACAACTGCCTTTCCTTAGATATGCTTTGAGGAAGGATCTTTAATTATATGCTATAATCCCTTTATATCTTTCTGACAAAGTTATTACTTCTGAAAGAAGTTCATTTTTTTTTTTGGTGTTAAAATTATCTTTATCTTTTTAATATTTTTCATACATACAAGCTTTATTATAAAATTATAAGCTCAGTTTATGAAACTTATAAAAGTAAAAAGATAGAAAAAATTCACCTATAATGTTACCACAAATACCATTGATAATATTTTGATGGATTTCCCTTTCTTCTGTACATGTTAAACAAAGGTTAGCTTTTAATCTTACTTTTGCACACACAATATCTTGTATCCCACCCTTTCCACTTAATATTCATGAGAATTTCTCATTGTGCACATGTTTTTTAACATAATTTTTCATGGTTGTATAAATAAATCATTATATGAACCACTTTAAATCCTTCTGAGACACAGTAGTAAGTGAATGAATGAATGAAAAGTGAAAAAATGAATGAGGTTTCCCTAGTATCTGTTATATAATTCATTTCACTGTTTTTCTTTTGTTGTTTACAATTTGGCAAACAGTGCTACAATGAACATCTTTGTGCATGCTGCATTTTAGTGGGTTCTTTTTTTAAAACTTAATTTATTTTATTTGGAGGCTAATTACTTTACAATATGTAGTGGTTTTTGCTATACATTGACATAAATCAGCCATGGGTGAACATGTGTCCCCCATCCTGAACCCCCCGCCCACCTCCTTCCCCATCCCATCCGTCCCCTCAGGATCATCCCAGTGCACTGGCCCTGAGCACCCTGTCTCATGCATCGAACCTGGACTGGTGATCTATTTCACATATGGTAATATACATGATTCAATGATATTCTCTCAAATCATCCCACCCTTGCCTTCTCCCACAGAGTCCGAAAGTCTGTTCTTTACATCTGTGTCTCTTTTGCTGTCTCACATATAGGGTCATTGTTACCATCTTTCTAAATTCCATATATATGCATTAATATACTATATTGGTGTTTTTCTTTCTGACTTACTTCACTCTATATAATAGGCTCCAGTTTCATCCACCTCATTAGAACTGATTAAAATGTATTCTTTTTAATAGCTGAGTAATATTCCATTGGGTATACGTACCACAGCTTTCTTATCCATTCATCTGATGATGGACATCTAGGTTGCTTCCATGTCCTAGCTATTGTAAACAGTGCTGTGATGAACATTGGGGTACACGTTTCTCTTTGAATTCTGGTTTCCTCGGTGTGTATGTCCAGCAGTGGGATTGCTGGGTCATATGCAAGTTCTACTTCCAGTTTTTCAAGGAATCTCCACACTGTTCTCCATAGTGGCTGTACTAGTTTGCATTCCCACCAACAGGTAAGAGGGTTCCCAGCACCACTTGTTAGATTGTCTTTTCTCCATTGTATAGTCTTGCCTCCTTTGTCAAAGATAAGGTGTCCATAGGTGCATGGAATTATCACTGAGCTTTCTATTTTGTTCCATTGATCTCTATTTCTGTCTTTGTGCCAGCACCATACTGTCTTGATGACTGTAGCTTTGTAGTATAGTCTGAAGTCAGGTAGGTTGATTCCTCCAGTTCCATTCTTCTTTCTCAAGATTGCTTTGGCTATTTGAGGTTTTTTGTATTTCCCTACAAATTGTGAAATTATTTGTTCTACTTCTGGGAAAAATACCATTGGTAGCTTGATAGGGATTACATTGAATCTATAGATTGCTTTGGGTAGTATATTCATTTTCACTGTATTGAGTCTTCCAATCCATGAACATGGTATATTTCTCCATCTATTTGTGTCCTCTTTGATTTCTTTCCCCAGTGTTTTATAGTTTTCTATATATAGGTCTTTTGTTTCTTAAGGTAGATTTATTCCTAAGTATTTTATTCTTTTTGTTTCAGTGGTGAATGGAATTGTTTCCTTAATTTCTTTTTGTTTTTTCTTTATTAGTGTATGGGAATGTGAGGGATTTCTGTGTATTAATTTTATGTCCTGCAACTTTACTATATTTGTTGATTAGCTCTAGTAATTTTCTGTTAGTGTCTTTAGGGTTTCTATGTGGAGGATCGTGTCATCTGCAAACAGTGGGAGTTTTACTTCTTTTCTAATCTGGATTCCTTTTTTTTTCTTTTGCTGTGGCTAAAACTTCCAAAACTATGTTGAGTAGTAGTGGTAAGAGTGGGCACCCTTGTCTTGTTCCTGACTTTAGGGGAAATGCTTTCAATTTTTCACCATTGAGGATAATGTTTGCTGTGGGTTTATCATATATGGCTTTTATTATGTTGAGGTATGTTCCTTCTATGCCTGCTTTCTGGAGGGTTTTTATCATAAATGGGTGTTGAATTTTGTCAAAGGCTTTCTCTGCATCTATTGAGATAATCAGCGGTTTTTATCTTTCAATTTGTTAATGTGGTGTATCACATTGATTGACTTGAGAATATTGAAGAATCCTTGCATCCCTGGGATAAAGCCCACTTGATCATGATGTATGATCTTTTAAATATGTTGTTGGATTCTGTTTGCTACAATTTTGTTAAGGATTTTTGCATCTATGTTCATCAGTGATATTGGCCTGTAGTTTTCTTTTTTTGAAGCACCTTTGTCAGGTTTTGATATTTGGGTGATGGTGGCCTCATAGAATGAGTTTGGCAGTTTACCTTCCTCTGCAATTTTCTGGAACAGTTTGAGTAGGTATTAGGTATTAGCTCTTCTCTAAATTTTTGGTAGAATTCACCTGTGAAGCCGTCTGGTCCTGGACTTTTGTTTGTTGAAAGATTTTTGATTACAGTTTTAATTTCTGTGCTTGTGATAGGTCTGTTAAGATTTTCTATTTCATCCTGGTTCCGTTTTGGAAGGTCATACTTTTCTAAGAATTCATCCATTTCTTCCAAGTTGTCCATTTTATTTGCGTATAGTTGCTGATAGTAGTCTTTTATGATCCTTTGTATTTCTGTGTTGTCTGTTGTGATTTCTCCATTTTCATTTCTAATTTTGTTGATTTGATTCTTCTCCCTTTTTTTCTTGATGAGTCTGGCTAATGGTTTGTTTTATTTATCTTCTCAAAGAACTAGCTTTTAGTTTTGTTGATTTTTGCTATAGTCTCCTTTGTTTGTTTGTTTGTTTTTTTCATTTATTTCTGCCCTAATTTACATACTAGCCTTTTGTTTTCTTTAGTTTTGCATTATGGTGGGCTGAGCATTTTTAATATCAGCACACACCAATAGGATCTCCATGTCTGATACAGGACAGGAAGGGCTTTCTAACAAATGTGGGCTTAATAATGGTAGAGTAATTCTCTGAGACTTTAATTCTGTAAAGTTTCACATGCTATCAGGAAAAGCTTTACTGTCTATGAATGAGGAGACTGCAGTGTGTGTTTGGCATGACGAATATATAAAGCACTGCTGGGTTCTTGCCACATGCTGCTGTTGCAGTGTTTGTTTGTCATTCTTTTCAGTCCATTTGGCACTATTGAGTATCCGGAATTAGACTCAACTCCAAACATCAACTTAAAGAAAGTGTATTTATGGGTATGTGACTGTGAACATGTGAAAATTCTGGTGTGCTAGTTAGCTATGGGCTTACCCGGTGGCTCAGTGATAAAGAATCCTCCTGTCAATGCAGGAGACACTAGTTCGATTCCTGGGTTAGCAAGATCCCCTAGAGAAGGAAATGGCAACCCACTCCAGTATTCTTGCCTGGGAAATCCCATGGACAGAGGAGCCTGGAAGAACTATAGTCCATGGGGTCACCAAAGAGTTGAACATGACTTAGCAACTAAACAATCACAACAACACAAAGTTAGCTACACTGCCAGGGTAACAAGCAATCATAGCATCTCAGTAGTATGACATAAAGCTTTTACTCTTCTCATGTCTCCACATAGTCTGGGGGTTGGCAGATCTAGGCTGGGCTTAGCTGTGTGGTTCTACTTTTTGCCATAGCTCTGGCTGAACTTTATTTCCTGCTTAGGGTTCAGTTCAGATCTGCCTCCTGCCACGCAGCAGCAGATACTTATAGGAGAAGCTATTTTCATGGTGCTGGCAAAGGTATAAGAGGGGTGAACAAAAACGATATCTCTTATGGGAATTTTTGTGGAGACTTCTGGGAATGTGGACAAAAGAGTGCCTGTGTACTTTTGTATCCTACATCAGGATTCATCCATCTGTTCCTCTCTGAATAGTCATCTCCTTTTTCTCTAGCAACACTGACTGCCCCATACCAAACATTTATGCCTTTGTACATGTCATCATCTAACTGGATTGTCCTTTCCTTCTTTTGGTTTTGCTGAATTCTCATTCACCTTCCAAAAGCCAGGTTAGATTTACTTGCTTAATAAATATTCTCTCCTTCCCAGAATGTTGGTCATTTCTTTTATAGGTTACTGTTGCTTTAGTATGAATTCATAATTCATTATATACTTCTCTCCCTATATTTACACTATGAGCTATTTAAGGGAACAGTCTGGGTCATCTTATGTATGTTTATGTCCTCATGTGCAGTACCCAGGAAAGTAAGTATTCAGCCATGTTTTCCAATTAAATTGTATAGAATTGGATTGTGTGTTGACATTGCTATTAACAGAGCTAAACAGTGCTGATGGGAGCTAGAGTTGGGGCTATGTCCTAGGCTAGGAAGAAGGAAAAAAGGGAGAGCAAAAACACAAGGCAGGACAGAAGAAAAACGTAGAGAAAATGATGGAAATAGTGTGAAACTAAGGGGAAATTAAACAGCGTATGGGGTAGGAAGAACTAGGAGGATTGGTATCCCATCTCTGCCCTGTACTGTCTCCAACTCTGGGATCAGTCATACCATGAAATGGCCTTCCCCTGCCAACATGTTTCTCTCATG
>NW_011494814.1:660573-665428 GCF_000754665.1 Bison bison bison | reverse complement strand
TTGAAAGTTAAAAAATCATGTAAAGAAACCCTAAGTGTCTTGAGTGTATGGATTCAAGTCTATTTGACAAAATATTTACTCTATTTGAGTACCTTCTCTTAGTAAGTCCTCTGAGTCGCCTGCTGAATATTCTGGGGGCATATAAAGAAAGTATGAGGCATGAACCTGACCTTGAAGGTATTTACCATTTCTTGAGAAATAAATTTTGGAGAAAAAGGGGGAAGAAGGAAGATGAGAGCTTTTGACACAATTAAATATACCATGTGACCTAGGTTAATAAAACCCTATCTAGACCTCAGTTTTCTCATTTGAATTTTCTTTTTGTCAGTGATTCTGATCTGGGTGGTGACTTATCCTCTGACCCAAGACCCAAAATTCCTTAGAAACAATTTAGCAATTATTGTCTCAAATTAACTTTTCCTGGGACTATGGGGTTTCTTGAAGCTGTTTATTAATAACTTCAAAAGCCACAGGCTCTCCCTCTTCACATTCTACTAATATTTCTATTTTCCTTCTTTTTCTTAATTTCCCTTTCTGTGAATGTATGTCTCGCCCTGTGCTATAGGTTAAAATATATATGATATAGTTTTTTCTCTTAAAAACATTTATCTGGTGATTATCAGGATTTGCATATGTGCAATCATTATAAATAAGAGAGGATAATAAGCACACAGTCAAGTTTTAAATTAGTCAAGTGCCAAACATATGATGTAGACAAAATATTAATCTAGAACTTTGTATATTTTTTATTTATTTTTATACTTGACAGAATTTTAGGGAATGTATTTAAGTTTTGTATCACATTCAACTTAATTTAAGAAGTCTCCCATTACTTGATAATGTAATATTTTAGTCATGGGATCCTGTGGCATTGCCTTATGTGGCACTGGGCTCACTTATTTAGGAATTTCAAGTTTATGTGCTCTGTTCTTTAGGGCTGGAATTCTCTAATGGCTTTTGTTAGCCCTATCACCTCTTGCAAAGCACAATATATAGTTTCAGCACTCTGCAGATAACAATATTTTATGGGCATAGCAAAGAAAGGAGTCACCTCTGACTGCTTTATATGATTGAAATTGTACTGCTTTAATTTTCAGGAATAGCTTTCTAGATGCTGTGCATAAGTCTTAGCTGTATCTTAATAAACATGTGATGACCTCCACCTGTAAAACTAATGTGGCTTTGAATACTGATTGGCTGCAGCTTTTCACATCCTTTCTGGGTCCATAATATGTCAGTGAATGTCAGAGCCTGGACAGGAGAAAAGAGGGCCAGTAGAATCTTCGGTTTAGGGATCATACGGATCATGTGTTTTGGTCCCTTCACTACTGTGCTGAACATACTGATAGAGAAAGAAGTTTAATGATACAAAGTCAGTAACAAGCACAGGAATGGAAATGGAACCTCTGGAATCCCAATTTGGCACGTTCTCCTCCATTTCTAAGTCTAGCATATGTCCCAGCTGTCCACTGGTATTTCTTTTTCCTCTTTCCATTATACATGAACATATGTGCACATATATGGCTCTTGTGTAGAAATCTACCCTTTTTAGTCAAATGTTACCATTGTGTCCAAATTCAGAAAATGTTTTTAGGCTATTCGAAGATGAAATATTTAAAATTCAATGAAAAGAATTCTTTTGAAAAGCTATTAAAAGCTAAAATTAGAGGAAGTTGTGTGAAAAGTATATGGGGACTCTCTGTATCAACTTTGCAACTATTTTGTACATCTAAAATCATTCCAAAATCAAAAGATTATTAAAAAAAAAAAAAGCACTATTATACTCTCATGACAGAAACTTAAGCAAAACCAGTCTCTCCCCATATGGAAACTTGTGTCCCAGTTCCCTACCTTTTCGGTTGGCCACTGTTGAATCCATATAGGTTAACCTTCTCTAGGGTTTCATAGTTGGTTGCAGTATTTAAGGAATGTGATTAGCTAGCAATTCAGTAACATGGGGATATGGAAGAAATAGTGGCTTCCCTGGCGGCTCAAACGGTAAAGCATCTTCCTGCAATGTGGGAGACCAGGGTTCTGTTCCTGGATCTGGAAGATACCCTGGAGAAGAAATGGCAACCCACTCCAGTACTCTTTCCTGGAAAATTCCATGGACTGGTAGGCTACAGTCCATGGGGTCACAAAGAGTTGGACACGACTGAACGACTTCACTTTCACTTTACTTTCATGGAAGAAACGAAAGTTGATTAACCTTTTACATATGGTTTTCTTAGAAGCTTTGTAAATAACTTATTTCCATCAGTAAGGAGTCAGAGCACACATGTACTCCCTGGTTATTCTTCCTCCTTTTTTCACTGTGACTCGTGCAACATTGTTGTCTTAACTTGGTCAAAGCTTGCCTAAATGGGAAGTTGGAAAGCCAAGACAGAAACTAGTTATAGAGTTCTAGGACAGAGTTGACAGACTTTTTATGTAAAGGACCAGATAGTAAATCCTTTAGCTTTTGTGGTCCACAGAGTCTTTGCTGCTGTGACACAACTATTACATCACAAAAAGCAGCTATGGACAATTAGTAACTGAATGAGTGTGACTATATTTGAGTGAACCTTTATTAGATCCCAGATTTGTGGACACTGGGATCTAATTATAACATGTAATAAAATACTTTTATGGTTTTCTTAACTTAAAATTTTTTTTAAATTCTTTATGGATTTTTATGGATTATACAGAAATAGATGGGAGGCTGGATTTGACCTGCAGACTGTAGTATGCCAACTCCTGTAAAGAGCATTTGAACTGGAAGAGACTTAGTTAACTTTTTAGAACCCACTGGCAACCCACTCCAGTACTCTTGCCTGGAAAATCCCATGGATGGAGGAGCCTGGTAGGCTTCAGTCCATGGGGTCGCTAAGAGTTGGACAGGACTGAGCAACTTCACTTTCACTTTTCACTTTCATGCATTGGAGAAGGAAATGGCAACCCACTCCAATGTTCTTGCCTGGAGAATCCCAGGGACGGGGGAGCCTGGTGGGCTGCCGTTTATGGGGTCGCACAGAGTCGGACATGACTGAAGCGACTTAGCAGCAGCAGCAGCAGTAGTAGAAAGCATACTGCTAGTTATAAAAGGCTGGGTCTTGTGTTTGGTACATAGGTGTAGTGATAACAATAAATGGCAAATAAAATGAAGGTTTTTTTTTTTTTTTTAATATCTTCATAGCTAGTGTGTGTTCACATAATGAACTTACTATAGTGGCCAACATAATGGAATTGTGTGCCAGCTAGGGGTACCCTGTTGCATAGTTTTCTAGGTTTCCTTGGGTGCATGCTATCTTCCGCATAGCATACATTGCAGAAAAATTAAGAGTAAGTCATTTTAAGTCATTGGCAGGGTCTGGCTTACCGTTTTTCTCTGCTTCCTCAATTTAATGTTGCATATAATTCAAATTCGGGCTCTTCAAATAGTTGTCCTAGATGCAGGATCTTATTAAAGAGAAACATGATTAAAGCTTTGTCCACCTAAGACTACTGTTTGATCATTTTGACTTAACTAATGAAACAACTGGTCAGTTCAGTTAAATAATTGTCTTTATTTTCCTACATAATTTATTATTTGCCTGACCATGGCAGGGGAGGGGCTTAAGGCATGATATGGCTATGACCATCATGAAAAACTTGGTAGAAATAAGAAATTTGAGATGTGTATATCAATAATCCAGTATTATTATCAGCACTAGAATGAATAAGATTGCTAAAGATGAGCTAGTCATTTGCAAATAGAGTTGAACACATCTTCAAAACCATGGGTACATGAAATGAAGACATATGGCTAAATTGCCTAGTATAATTTAATTTTCACAACTTACTGACCTAAACAGTTTACTAAAAGAACCAAATGCTGTCACTTGGAGATAGCTGCTGTGGTCTCCGCCATTGTCTGTTGAGATCACTAGGTGTTCAAAGAGTGCTCAAACGGTGAGTGCTACTGTGTGCAGAAGTTGGAAGAAACTGAAATTCATGATTTCATAGTCAGAACTTGCAAAAGCACTGCAGAGACTTAAAAAAGTATTCAGTACTGTTTTGTAATTAAATCACATTCTTCATATATAATTTTACACTTTGGGAAATACGGCTGTGTTGAATATCAGCACTGGTGATGAAAACAGACTGTGTACACAGTTTGGGTTTTATATAAATACTTTAAAATACTGGCTTTCTTCTATTAAAATAGATGAATACTATCCAGGTTTTTACAAGAATTTTAGCATAAAAGCAAAATTACCGTCATTTTCCATTTTGAAAAGAGATGTGAAGATCTCATAAAAAACTGTAAAGCGCAGTATATGCTAGAGAGTTACGAAAGGAAAATGGAGACGCCAGTGCAGGTAAACCTCACTTTGGGGATACTCAGGAACTTTTTGTAAAGAGGTACAGTGATATTTTCTTACGTGACACCTGACCTAATGTGTTTTTCATTGTATGTCCACTGGATACTGAGCTCCTAAATAGCAGAAAACTCTGTAACAAGTTATTCAGCCTTTGCTATTCTGTAATATACATTTGCCGAGTGATCAGATCAGACCTCTTTGTTGTGAGTCACATCTTTTGCTGTACGAACATCTCATCTTGGGAAACTTAAATAATGCCTTTACCAAGATGAGAAGAGGGAACTCTTGTTCCCTCTTCTTTTGTTGGTGAGTTCTAACAGCTTATAGGTAATGGGACCCCACTCCAGTACTCTTGCCTGGAAAACCCCATGAACAGAAGAGCCTGGTAGGCTGCAGTCCATGGGGTCGCTAAGTCAGACACAACTGAGCAACTTCATTTTCACTTTTCACTTTCCTGCATTGGAGAAGGAAATGGCAACCCACTCCAGTGTTCTTGCCTGGAGAATCCCAGG
>NW_011494814.1:636010-660473 GCF_000754665.1 Bison bison bison | reverse complement strand
AAGGAAATGGCAACCCACTCCAGTGTTCTTGCCTGGAGAATCCCAGGGACGGGGGAGCCTGGTGGGCTGCTGTCTATGGGGTCGCACAGAGTCGGACACAACTGAAGTGACTTAGCAGCAGCAGCAGCAACAGCTTATAACAAAGGCACTGTCCTTGTAAAAAAGGCCAGTGGAGCCAACAAAATGTATGAATGCAGTGGAAGCTAATTATCCCAGTCATCTTAATGTATCATCAGAATGCCTTGTTAGAGGCAAGATGTTGATCAATGAAGTTGGACTCTCCTGAGTTCAAGTCTTTGTGACACTGAAAAAGTGAAATCTCTTTGGCCTCAGTTTTCTTTTGGAAAAAATGATGCAGTTAGGCCTGAGAATCCAACTAGTCTCATGTTATCGTAATCCCAGGCTGTTTGGGAGGCTTAAGTTCACATAGAAACTAGTAAAGACAGGTTAGGATTCCTATTGATGATACTGATTAAGTGTTAAAGGTAAATTTCCTTTTTTGGTGTGTTTAAGACTGTATTTCCAAAATGATGATAATCAGAAGGAAGAGGCTGTCAACATGTAGCATTTGTTTTGAAATACTTTTGGGGTTTCTAAGACGTGAAAACTCTTAACTTGTATCATATGACAGAGTAGAGGAAATTTGGAGCCTTTCTTAAGTAACACAGGTGGTTTGGTGAAGTTACGGCAACTTAGTGTTATTGGAATCCTTAAAACAAGGATAACAAGGTCTATGAAAATTGATTATGGAAACTATTAGTATGTGGTTATTTCCTCTAGAGCACTCGAAGACTGTTTCTGAAATGAATGGTTATATAATAAAACAATGAATATAGTTAATATTGCCCCTTCCCAGGAGTTTGGCTTTATAGATAAAATCTTACAGGAGGTTTTATTTATTTATTGGAATATAATTGCCTTACAATGTTATGTTTGTTTCTGCTATACAACAAAGTGAATCCGTTATACGTATACATATGTCTCCTCCCTCTTGGGCCTCTCTCCCGCCCCCAACTGCCATCCCACACGTCTACACCATCACAGAGCGTGGAGCTGCGCTTCCTGTGCTGTATAACCACAAGTTCCCACAGGCTGTCTGTTTTACAGATGGTAATATATTTATGTCAAACCTGATCTTCCAGTTCATCCCACTCTCCCCTAACCTCGCTGTGGCCACAAATCTGTTTTCTAAGTCTGCATCTCTTTTCCTGCCCTGGCACTAGGTTCATTTGTAACATTTTTTTAGATTCTACATGCATACATTAATATACAATATTTGTTTTTCTCTTTCTGACTTACTTCGCTCTGTATGACCGATTCTAGGTCCATTCCACATCTCTACAAATGACCCACTTTTATTCCTCTTTATGTCTGTGTAATATTCCATTGTATATATGTACCACATTTCTTTATCCATTCTTCTATTGATGGACACTTAAGATAACAATTTTTTAGAGATGAGTGAGTTATATTTCATTTTCCATTTTACTCTGCTAGTACTTTGGCCACCTCATGCGAAGAGTTGACTCATTGGAAAAGACTCTGATGCTGGGAGGGATTGGGGACAAGAGGAGAAGGGGATGACAGAGGATGAGATGGCTGGATGGCATCACTGACTCGATGGACGTGAGTCTGAGTGAACTCCGGGAGTTGGTGATGGACAGGGAGGCCTGGCATGCTGTGATTCATGGTGTCGCAAAGAGTCGGACACGACTAAGTGACTGATCTGATCTGATTCATCCTATTTGAATACTTATTACAAGACTCTGTGTTAGGCTCTATGGGGGAGGCAAAGAAGAAAAAAAATGAACCTTGTCTTCTACGAGTTTGTAATCTAATGAGAGTGACCCACATGCTCACAAAATAATAAAGAATGATATTATTCATGTTGAAAGATGTCTAAGCAAACTGTGTGATGACAGACAAGTGATTAATGGTAAATGGAGAGACGAAGAGGTTAGCCTTTAAACTGGACTTTAAAGATGGGTAGGATTTTAAATTGAAGCTTTTGGTAGGTAAATATATTGAATCTATATAAAGCACCTTAAAATATATATAATTTTATTGTTCTCCAAAAAAAATTATTGTACTTTATGAATTTCTACTTTTAAATAAGTATTTTTCCAAGTCATTAATTTAGATACCCATTGGTGTTAGATAGTCTATTATGCATAAATAGAGCTGTAAACATGGTGATATTTCATGAGGATTGTGCTCCCTTAGTTAAGCTTGTGAAGGTTTTTCCTTTAAGAAGAGTATTTTACACTGAATATCCAAATGCCATGTAGAACATGGGGTACTTGTATATATTTCTATTATCTGACCATAATCTCAAATAACCAAAAGCATGAATCACATACTGAACTTCTAAATGAAAAGCTTAATCAAATATAATCTTCTAGCATACTTCTTCTAATATCTTGGTTTTTTTTTCTGGAGTAAGGTGTATTTTTTAATTTCACAATCCTAGTGTATATATAGTACATAGTTCAGCATCTAAAACCTGAATATAGGAAGGCTCAGATCAGAAGGATAGCTGCCATCCTGGGATCCTCTCATCAGTGAAACAGCCATAGTTCAAGGCTGCCACTGGAGCAGTGGCCGGAATCAAGTGCTCCCCTTGGTACCCGGCCCACACATATCCCACTGAAACCTGAAACTGGGAGGGAAAGCTAGACAGCGTGGAAGAGAATGTTTTGTACTTTTATTTCATTTAAATTAGCACAAAGGGAGGGAACAATTTTGCTTCACATGTGAAGTCAGTCATTTCTTGGTTTGCTAGCTCAATGTTTTAGCAGAACAGCTGTTCAGTACAATGTGGCTTTCTACAAGCAATATTTCTACTGCTAGAAAAGTGGCAGTCTGCCAAAGAGAGTGCCCAGACCAACCCCTAAACAAAAAAAAATCTTTTGTCAACGACTCTAATAATTTGTACAATTCAGGAAAGGGGGGTGGCACAGTCTTTGCAGATGTGCATTTATGATGCTATTTTTAAGCAGAGCGGCATGAAAGAATAGATTCATGCGAGTCGTAAGTTGATCATTCATTTTAAGCATTTGGCTTCTGCTCTTGCTAAAATTTCATTCTGTGTAAAGAAAACACAGCCAGTCCTGAAACGAGGTAAGGCAGGGTATAATAACAAGATGAAATCCTTTATTTTCAAACCTATGATGCTTGCTCAAAAACAAAAAGCTTTGGGGTGTCTTTTTTCCCCCAGGAAGGAAATAAATGCAGTTTTCTGATCCCCTCTCAGGAGAAACTTGCTATCCTTCAGCATTTTAGGAAATAAACTCTTAATGAGCCTGCATTCTTTTACAGCAGTCCATTCTCTGAAAATGAGTTTTAAGTGCTGAAGGAAATGCCAGGAGCATTTCCGTAACCAGAGCCAAATTAATATGTGTTAATTCTCTGTAGTGTAACATCATAGACACCATGCAGTTTTTCTAGTATCAAAACCAGGTCTAGTCTCAGATCTGTCTTCTTTGCTCTGGTTCTCCAACATCTACAGCAAATGACCCTGCTAGCTTTGACTCTAGTGATGGAGTTAAGAAAATGATTTTTATAAACTCTAGGCCACTGGGAAAGGACTCTCAAACTTCCCTTAACAGTAAGGATAAAATCTGACAGAATTCTCATCTTTGTTTTTACTCAGCAATATAGCTGATATTTACAAAGGAGAGAATTAGACCACCTACTCTATATTATTAAAATATAAAATCTTATATGCAAAATGGCATACAATTTAATAGTGATTCATTCAGCAAGGGTGATCATAGAGCAAAGATGACCCTGGACATTTCGCTACCTAGATCAGAAACTTCCTCTGCCTCTGAAAGCTGAAGTCTTTTTTTATTGTTGTTTTCTTTTGTAAAAAAGCCCAATCATTTGTATTCTGAATAGTCTAAAAAATACTCAGTTAAATGGAATTATATTTCCTTCATTCAAAATGCAGTGCACTCATATTATACTGTCCTTTCAAATTTTAACAATTTAAATCTATATAATTATATATTGCAATATATAATTATATTTTTGTATTAAATATATAATTATATATTATACAATATAATGTAATATATAATTATATATTGTGTATTATATATAATTTCATTTGTATATATATGAATGAAAAAGCATTAACTTTCATTGTGGGAACTTACTAAAATAGGTTATTTTATTCTACTAATGAACGTATGTGTTTAAAATTAGTTATTCAGGTGACTTGCTTCATCATACAAGTTGCTACCCAAGTGTTTTTCAGATGTTTCCTGATTTTAATAGGGACTTACAGTGACAAGTACAATTCTTTTTTTGTGTGTGTATAAGCACACAGTGGAGGGGTACAGCATTTTTTGAAATACAAATCCCAGACAAATTGTATATAAAATGTTTTTTTATAACCAAGTTAATAAAATCACATCTTATGTATTTGAGAAGCTGTCTAGGTAAAGGATGTCTGTGGTAATTCATATTTGTAAAAACAGTTTTTCAATGAAGCAGGTGATGTTTCTAACCAAGATATATTTAAAATTCATGTTTTCAACCTTTAAGCTTTTAAAAGTAAGGAAATGGAAATATAAACAACACATTTGTGTTAATGACATATCTAAAGGCAATATATTTCAGAAAAATATTGGAAGACACAAAATTATCCACATCACATTTCTGTTGCTTTACTCATTAAGTAGTCTGAATAATCTACACTTTTTTGCTGTTCAAGTATGGAAACCTGTGATCACTTTTTATACTTATGCATTATATTTTCCGAAAATCATAGAATTGACCTACCTATCTTTATAGTGTACAAAACTATTTTCTGATATGAATTGTGTGCAAAATATGCAAAAGATATTGCAATCCATGATCACATTGTAGTACTTACAAAGCTCCATGAGATGCGCATTGCTTCCTCTGTATGTGGAGTTTTTAGTTATTCTGCTCTGTATGTGCAAATGATACATAAGTCAGAAGAAAGGGAGGGGAATGTTTTTAAAAGTGGACTTAAATGCTTTGTTAAGTTCTGTTGACCAGTTTTACCAAATGAAATTCTTTTGGTTTGGTGAGTGATATACACAAGAGGTTCAGGAGCCCCAAATCCACTAATACTAGCCTCTAATACAAAAAGCAGGAAAGACTAAAAAATTACTGTTTATAAATTTATGTCTGTCACAATTTATATAAAACTCCCTTAGGGACAACTGTTTGCATTTAGTAGCTATGCCATCTTGTCTTATTAGCCACTAGGAAATGATTGCATTGTAGCAAAAATAAACTTAGTAAGACTGGTGAATAGACAGTTGCTTAGATTGTGGTCCAACTGATGTCAGTATCATTGTTTTTGTTAGCATGTGAGTCAATTAATTCCATGACAAGCAGAAAAACATGTGGATTCAGTTTCTAGACTTCAGTCTAGCCACAACCAGTTTGTGTGGCCAAGGTCTGGGGGGTAAGAGTTTGTGGGTGCTTTGTAGGAACTCATCCTTACAACAGAGCATGTCTGTTAATAGAACAAATAACTAAACTGCACTCACAGTTACTTGTTTGTAGTTATTTATAAGTTGAAAACATATTATGAGGTTACAGCTTCACACTAAATTTTTCCATGGTTTTTCAATGTGACATTATGCTACAAAATGGTGAGACAACTTGCTCGGTGTCAGGTTTATAATCTCCCAATCTCATTAGCTCTTTACTGAGCTTACCCTCCTCTTGGACTTTGCTGTGTCTTTTGAATTACGTCTATGGCAAACCTCAGCCTTCATGTGATTAATGGAAGTTGATATGTTAGTGAAATCTGAGTTCGCAGCCTTTGTTCTGCAGCCACCTCTTGGCTTCCTTCTACTTCTAATATTCTTTTCCCTTCTCTTCTTTACTCCCTATCTAAACTATTCCTTTGAGGTGCTACATTTTATGATATTGCTCAAAGAATTGCAGAGCGGAATTGTTAACAGTGGTAACATTTTAAATGATGATTAAGCAATGCTCGAAGAGCAGCCAATCTAAATCAGATACAGGCTTCTGAAAGATCTTAATATGTCACTTTGGTTTTTAGGACATGTAGTACTGGACAGTGGACCTAGGGGGCAAGGAAAACTCCTCAGTTTTGTGTGCCACTGTAACCAGTATCTTTGATAAACCTTACATTCACATTGATTCTGTGCTATGGATCTGTGCAGCTAATGTTAGTCACCTGATTTGCTGAGAACTAGAACTAATAACCTTTTCAAATGTTATCAAATTGTGACAAATCCTACACCAATCAAATTACTTAAGTGATCATTGATCATTTATTTGATATTTTAATTTTGACTGTGTTTACCTCAAGGACTTCTTGATATTTCTATTAGTCTTTGTTAGACCACAAATGCCAAACTAACATAGTTCATAAATTTCACCAACAGTGAAGGCAGGATGCTGTAATTAGCTTTATTTAAAATGACTTCAAAAGAAATGAATAGCCTTTAGCATAATTATAGACATAGCGGACACAGTGGAAAATGAGGAGAAAGCACCTGATTTAGGAAGTACGTCTAACTATGTTATTCATCTGTTTGGGGTGTGAAGAGATCTGATTAGATTTCTCAATAGTGAAGGGGACAGAAGCTCTCCCATGCAGGTTGCCTGCATCTTGGGTTGCTAATGATTTCATTGTAATGTCACCGTTTAGTTTCATACTGATCATTTATACTGACAAAAAGGAAGAAAAGAAAACAAGGAACCTGTCATCAATCATTCATTTAATCAAGTAGCAAAAGTAGATAAATAAACATACCGAGTTAATTATTCTTCCGTATGTAGTGATTGACAATAAAGTTAATTTATGCCTATCTTAACCCTTTAATATCTGTGTGCTATGCTTCGTTGCTCAGTCATGTCCAACTCTTTGCGACCCCATGGATTGTAGCAGACTGGAGCCCGCCAGGCTCCTCTCTCCATGGGGATTCTCCAGGCAAGAATACTAGAGTGGGTTGTCATGCCTCCTTCAGGGGATGTTCCCAGCCCAGGGATCGAATCCAGGTCTCCCATGTTGTGGGTGAATTCTTTACCATCTGGGCCATCAGAGAAGTCCAATTAATTGATATTAGCAGTTCTAGAAAGGACTTGGGGGTGACCTTTTCTAAAGTGTCTTAAAAGTTCAGTCATCATAGTTAAGGCATTTATTTACTTGAAATTTATTTTCATAAAAAGTTGTAGTTTTAAAAAGTTGTAGTTATTCACATCTAAGCATATTAACTGAATGCTACCAAAGATAATGGAAAACCATTGTTAGGTTGCTCTTCCTCCTTTGTGTTACTCCTGTTCAGACTCCTAGTGAAGATGTCTCTGTTTGTAACGTGCATTTATATTGCATAAAAGGGTTTGTAACCAGACACAAATATGCTGTTAATTCAAATGTGTGTTAGATATCTTAGTAACAGTGAAACACTAAAACATACGTCTAAGTTAAAAAGGTCCTTGAAACTTTTAAACATGTATTTTTGGTTTGTCAGTGTTTTTTTTCAATTTTCCAGTGAAATTTCTTCTGGTGGCTATACTTTTTAAAAAAAATCAATAATTGTTTTTATACTTGCCTGAGTATGTGTACTCCTCAGGTGAGTGTAGATAACAAATCTAAGTTGTCCAAATATTTCCTCGGGGGTCTTTCTAGCATCCTTGTCCAAGTCAGACTGCACACGAAAAATGAGGAAGCAAGAAGCAGCTGTAGTGGATTTGGGGATATAAATAGGAATTTAATTGTTGATTAAAATTGTTGTGCAGAGATTTGAGGCACAAAGAGACTGTGGGTGCCTTTATGATTAGGGCTGTGCTTTTTTTTTTGGTGCAGCTTATTAAATGACTTTTCCCTTAGTGATTTGAATGTTCACTGTAACCGAATTCTAACCAGTCATTGTGTGACATGTCTCCCCTCTCTAGTGTTTGCTTCAGCTAACAGACTAGAACTGGAATTGCAGCAGAGGAAACCGGGCTGAGGGGTGGCCAGACCAGAGCACATTGCATGCAGAGGACACACTTTGTGTCAACTCTTTGCCAAAGAGAAAAAAAAAAAAAAATTGCCTACTTTTACGGGCTTTTTATCAGGTTCGCTGTAAGTTCAGAAATCTGTAACGATAAACTGCAGGTACAGTAGATGTCAAGCTCGTTTCTCTGTTACTGTCGATAGTTTCTCATGTTCGGGTCTCTGTCGCTCACATTACAGTGTGCTTTCCTTAAACGTTTGGCTTAAGCGAGAGGTTTTGTTCGTGAGGACTTTTGACATCTCGAATAGATGTAGGATTGTAGTTACGTTTTGAATGACAAAGTAAATTTTGGACAGTGTACAAAAATTAAATATTGAGCTACAAACTAGAGTGTTGTTGTTCTTGCTCAGCTGCTAAGTCGTGTCTGACTCTTTGAGGGCCCGTGGACTGTAGCCCACCAGGCTCCTCTGTCCTTGGGATTTCCCAGGCAAGAATACTAGATAAAATGTTTTTAAAACTAAAGATTGTCCACAGTTATTAGGTTTACAAGCATTATATTCAATGAATGAATCCCTCTTTCTCTTCATCCCCTTTCCTGCCATAAACACCTTTAAACTTCATTAGTTTCTGTGTAAATGTGCTAAAGAGAAACCTTTCATTCTTTTTTTTTTTTGTTTGTCTTTTGTTTGGCCTCCTTTTACCTGTATGCATCAGTTAAGCAGTAGTATGAATGAAGAGTGGGAATTTGTGGCTTTTTTGTTCACAGAAATAATGGTTGATCTCTTTAGCTTTTGTCCAGTTTATGGCTTTC
The DNA here is from genome assembly GCF_000754665.1 of Bison bison bison. Taxonomy (NCBI): domain Eukaryota; kingdom Metazoa; phylum Chordata; class Mammalia; order Artiodactyla; family Bovidae; genus Bison; species Bison bison. The sequence goes on along the minus strand of NW_011494814.1, from coordinate 651,704 downwards.
CTTTTTCGTTCACTTAGCAATCTGCAGCTAGCAGGTTAAGCATACTGCAGCTTGTAAGCCTGTGTCACAGTAAAATCAACAACTCTATGTGAGACCCTTCCTCAGAGAACCATTCAATGTTCTTTTCTGACTTATATTTGAGAGGGACAATAAAAACTGGGTGGGGAGAAGGCACCAGAGAGTCTCTAAGTAGATGGTTTAGACACACACACACACATATGTATGTGCAAATATAGAGATAGTTTTGAAAAGAAATATTTGAATCTTTGAAATAAAGTATTTGGTCCAAATCTACTCTTGTTCAGTTCATGAGGAAATAAGAAGATTTGAGTCTGAACGTCTTACTCTCAGAAACAATTGACCAAAAGAATCTTTTAGCCAAAAGTATATCTTCGATACAAGACCATGAGTGTTTTGTTGGTCTAATTCTTAGAGCTATTTAGCATATATTTGATGTATCTTTTAGTCATTTTAGTCAGTGGATTCTATGTCCCCAGTCTCAGGATTTAAAGGGAGAAAGACAACAGAACTCATTCTGATTTGCCTTGTATGCTTCCTGGATTTCATCACTCTTTCTCTGCAGGAAAAGAATCAAGGAAGAAAGGATTTTAGGTACATATTATGTGCTCAGAGGGGCTTCCCAGGTGGCACTGGTGGTCAATAATCTGCCTGCCAATGTAGGAGACATAATGAGACACGAGATCCCTGGGTCAGGAAGAGTCTATGCAGGAGGCCATGGCAACCCACTCCAGTATTCTTGCCTGGAGAATCCCATGGACAGAGGAGCCTGGCGGGCTACAGTCCACGGGGTCGCAAAGAGTTGGATACAGCTGAAGCAACTTAGCATGCACGCACTTGCTCATCAGAAGTGTTGGGATGAGATTGAAGCCCTCCATCTGACCAGCCATCTGTTGTTTCACCTCCAGTCCTGGCTTGTTTCTGGATGTCACAGTTAAAAGTCAGTTATTTACACTTTACTCCTTTATTTTACCTATGGTAGTTTTATTTATTCACTTAGAATAAAAAGTATATATAGGTCACCTACTGTGTATTCCCAGGGCTTGGAGATAGAAAAGACTAATAGAAGATGCATCTCCACTCTTGAAACCTTCGCAGTTGATCTGTGGAAATAAGCCTTTTGAACCTAAAAGCTTAGAAAGCATTTGTGGGAGAATTCAGCAGCAGGTATGGTAAATTGCTTCTTAAACTAAAGAACAATTGTGGTCCATGCCCTTCTCTGTAGCCAGAAACCTAAAGGAATACATTCTGGAACCATAGTGGCCTTCCAGGGAAAGATCTTGTCCTCTCCTTGTCACCTTCATGATCATTGTCCTGCTTCAGACACTCAGGAATCCTACGAAGAAAGACAGGTGCTCAATGGATTTACAGATGAGACAACTGAGGTGCAAGGACACTGAGTGGCTTGCTCAAGGTGAGATGGGCTCTTCATTCTGCAGCGTGTTGTTGCATCTTCCCAAGGTAGGGATGACCTGAGATTTATGGCTCAAAGCAACTCCTTGTAATTTGGTTGATGAACACGTCTAGGTCTGGCCTAAACACTTCAATTTGTGAAAGGAATCTCACGGTCATTTTGTTTTGATGTTCCACAAATTTTAAGAGAATGTAGCTACAAAGAGTACATTCAGAGATAGATTCAAAGAATACCCTGAGTTACTGAGAGAGGCTTTTTAAGTTAATAGTTACCACAGCAATATTATACTGAGCGTTTAAGCTTTCAGTCTTTATGAGAGCTAAATCAGTGTTTTGATTTTATAACTTATCAGTGAAGCTAAAGCTAAGTATCTAAGAGCTAGACTTTGACTTTTTCAGTAGGTTTTAGGAAAAATTCAATCTCTCGTGATCAAAACCTTTCTTAGGCTTGAGTTACTTTTCAGAAGAAACACAGTAGTGTTTAACACAGCAGTCAACAATTATAAACGTGTGTGTTCTCATTTCTTCTCTCCTACAGAAAGGAAGAACTTTAACATTTTCAGTGCTTGCCTTTGACATCACAAACTTTAGATTTCTCGTGTTTCATTGTTCTGTTTGATGTAATCTTACTATTGTGGCAGCTTTCATATTCTCTCTCTGCTTTATTAGACAGTGCTTCCTGGAATCTGGAATGCTGTTTTTCATGGTGTTTTAGGGGCAGCTTAAGTACTGAAGACATCACCTAAGTACTACCAGTTCATCCTTGACTGAATAATGATGTATGTAGAACTTTACTTTTTCTGCCTTATAAATGGATAGCAATTTACACAGCTGTGGATATGGGATGTTTCAATCCCAGACCATGTTGTAAGAAAAATTGAATGACAGTGAGCAAAACAGCAGTAATTATAAAACTAATTACTAAATGCTGATGATGCCCATAGGCTTTGCATAACTAAAATTAGAAAAGGAAATTGCTTTCGGCTTCACAGAGGCAACATGCTAGTTATTTCACTGTTTCAGTCAAAATGGAGGGTAGTATATAGAGTTCAATCAGGAAAATATACATGCATACATATATATCTATGGATTTGCATATACATATATTTTTCTATATTGAAATGTTATTCACTCTAGCTTACAATTTTATTTATAGAAACTTATGCATAGATATTTACATAAAGAAGATAAGTATATTAAAATATTTGAATGCAATATATATACTGTGCATTTTGCATACACTATAATTACAACATTAAAATGCATATCTTTACAATATATTTATACATGTTAGGTTTCTCTCATGTACATTTTCACAGCAGGATGTAGTATACATTTTCACCTTTGCATAAAGAATCTAATCTTGTAAAACCATAGTACATTCTTCAAAATGAAATACCAAAAAAAAAAATTAAAACATTGATCAGCTGATAGAAAATGAAGTATCACATTTGAGAAGACAAATGATTGATAAATCAGAAGTCCATAAGGCATGCCTTTGTTCATGTTCAGTTTGGAGCTAAGAAATGTGTGATATTAACTCCAAAGAAATTACCAAGATTGTAAACATATTACCTGCAAACCCCAGATAATCTAGGATTATGTTAGAGCTGATATTGATAATATTCAAATAGGAAATATGGCAATAATGAATTGTCAGTATGCATACAAATGGAAAATGATTTAATGAGATAAAATGTGATTATTTTATTGAAAACATTTACTTGTTTCTTACAATTACCAGTTGGTTTCTGCATCTATCCTCTCTATAGTCCTGCCGACAAATGTTATAAAACATACACTCTCATGAATAAACTAGTACTGGTTATGTTTAACTTTCAGATTAAATATATCATGGATCATGAAGATGAATCATTGTTAATATGGAGGGAAAATGAATTCTGCGTTAAAAAAAATTCAAGTGGTTTGAATGACCTAAAATGTAATGTTTTACTTAATTTTCTGCCACATGTTATTTCCAAAGCCTTAAGAAATTAAAATGACAAAAGATGATACTGTCTGTAGACATATATTATTGAAATGAAATCCAAGTATAATTCAATCAAGGCTGTAATGAAATTCTTCTTGTAACTTTTACCTAGTGGGGCAGCACAATGAGTTAGTTCTTTCCATTTGTGTTAGTGAATTTAGTAATTAACTCTTTTACCAAGGCAAATAGTCTAATAATGGAGGAATAAATCACAGAATGGCATATGAAATGAATATGGTTCTTGTATAACGTCTGGCAATTTAGTCAGCTATAACTAATATGTACACAAGTTGGGGTAAAGTCTCAACTTTTGCAAGTTATCCAAGGTCCTGAGGGTCCTGACAAAGCATTACTGCTCACCCACTGTCCTTCAGGTGCGAGGTTGTGTCAGTCATGAAGCGAAGTATATGATCAAGAATTCAGAGAGTTTAGGGTGACCTATTAAGAAGATGATATCAGCCAGTTTATATTTTTAAAAATGACATATAGTTGGCTTCTCATTTATTGCTTTCCGACTTGTTCTTAGTGGGGCTCTGAGGAGAGGGGAGGCGAGAAGAGTTGTCAGTGTGTCGATGCCAAGAAATCTTGCTTTTCTTTTAGTGAAGTGATGATAATGTGGAGTTTCAGGAGAAGGGAGGAGACGAGGGTAGGAGAGATGTGTGAGCCTATAGAGAACCGATGCATCCATACAGTTACCAGATCACTACTGAGAACCCACTGTGTACTAGGCTTACCGCCATCTCAAGAGGAAATAAAACTTGTCTCTAGGCAATGTGTGAACTCAAAACTTTGTCATTTTAAGTTGAATGGAATTTAATAGAGGACAGAAAGGAACAAAACCATTTTTTCAGGGCTCTTTGTTCAAAATTCGTTGTCATTTGACTCATTAAGGCAGCACACAGCGTCCCGTGGGGTACGGTTTTATCAGTCAGTACCAGGGAGCAAGGCTTGCTTACAGACAAGATCATTTTCTACAAATTTTCTGTCATGTTTCACCTTGGTAATCTCCATCTCTTGTGTGCAAAAAGAAACAATTTATTTTCAACACTTGAGGGATATAGAACATCTGACTGCTGTCATAACCTATTGTTTTTAACATAAACATTATAGCTGCATTTGCCTAGAAATATTTGCCCATGATTGTGTAAATCTCAGCCGGGCACAGGAGTGTCACCTTGTGCTCTCCAGCATCAAAATTGAGACCCATCACCCAGAAAGTGCAATTTGCTCCCTTCACAAGCATTTACTTCAACAAAATTAGAAATAGATTTCCTTTTCATAATTGAGTTAAACAGTGCAGTCACTGAAGAAAAACTTGTGAGAGAATGCATTGCTTTTACCCGTAGCATATAGAACCCCTCAAATGTGGCTAAGGACCTACTATATTTTCCTTTAGCAAAAGATGGTTGATTGCTTAATGGTTGAAGCACTACTAAATAGCTTATTTCACATTACTGGAGAAAATGTGCTTTACATCAATTGCACAGTGTAATTCTTTCTATTATTTTGGTAGAATTGTTTTACCTTGCACAGAGGCATGCATACAAGAGAGAGAATGGCTTGATAATCTTCTGTGATATTCCAGGATATCTGAAATACGTTGTACAGGAACTGGTTCTCTCCAAAAGCTGGGACCCTTTGCTGTTTGCCCTTTTCACTCATTTACTGAACATCACTTTCAACTGAACATTTATCTGGTTTAAAATGAAAATAAATGTTTATATTAGGCTAGTTCCTGGCTCTATTTTGTATCTTTACTATTATTTTTCTTTCTTACCCACTTCTGATTTTTATGTTTCATGCACCCCTCTAAGCCTTATGAAGAAATTTTTGGAGCACCGTGAGTTATATAAAAATAATCATTGTCTAATTTCATTACATACAGAGAAGCTTTGCTTTGTATTTGCACCCATGTCTATAAGATTGTCATTTATAATTGAATTAAACACATAAAATATATTATTATAAACACATAAAACATTTTGTTCTTTTTTCTGGTTAAAATTCTTCTTTAATCGTCTCTGATTCATTATTGTAGAAGGCACGGGAACATTTGTTTTCACCCTGTGACTTCTCTGGGGGTTGGTGGCTCTGATTTTTCCTCCCCTGAGAGACCATGTCACCCCACCTCCCTTTTTGGCCATTATTTTGAACTGTTTTTGCAGCCAGTTCCTAGTCTGACATCACTTTGTGATCTTTTAAAATGTTGTTTCCAAGCTCTTCTTTGGGACTTACTATTTCTGCCCTCACATAGCCTTTTAATTTACTGATCAGTTGCCATTTTAGAAGTTTTTTCCTGTGGATTTGGCCTCTATAGTCCTCTTTGTGTTCTTTTTCATTTTTATACTAATAATTACAACACTTCCCAATTAATTGCCATTTGTGAATATAATTGATGTGTTTGCTCCCTCTCCAGACCACTAATGAAGACGTTAAATAAGTCTTAGCATGAGGCTAGCCTCAGCAGAATTCCATGGGCATATTAGAGTTCACTATAGTTCTATTTATTTTCTCTGCCTTTAAGAGTGCTTCTGGTTGAGACATTTTAATTCATTTTCTTGGATTTCACAATAATGGAGCCCTGCCTGAAGTGTCTGTCCAGATATGTAAGGCCTAATGAACTCTCTATGATTTTCTGAAAACTAAGATTATAGATTGACTCATATATCCGAGAATCGTAGAAGCATTGTGTGTATGCAAGACAATACAAACAAAATGCTTTTGTGAATATAATGTGTGAAATGCAAGATAAATTCAACTGAGTTATCCCTGTTTTGGAGTATTGGCACAAGGGAGCGCATCAGAGGTATTTAACACAAATAAACTATGTAGCTTTCTTAGAAGAGTTGCTTCTACATTAGCCCAACCATATTGGGTCCACTTTCTCTGTGATCAGAATATTACAAAGGGAGTGGGGAATAATTTATATCAGAGGTTCTGTGACGGAACGAAATGGATCTCTTTTGAAGTATGATCTCTGAAAGCACAGCATGAAGCTCAAATAAAGTGAAGGACATTCGCTATTACAAGTAATGTCCTTAATAATCTTGTTAGTCTAGTCTCCCTCTGTACGAGACAAATGGAACATTATTGGCTTATGGGCTGTAGTAAATAATTTAGTTTCCAATATTCAGGCTGCTTTGACAGTAAATTAAAATGACATGAAAGGGGCTTGTTGAATAAAGAAAGTATCCAATCAAATTTAATTGGCATGACTAAGGCAGTAGAAATATGTTTTATAATTAAACCATGTTGTCTTGGAGCTTTATAAGCATGTATGAATCAAAATGTCAAAAATTATTCTTTGATATTGTGCATTTAAAACTTTGCATGGTGAATAGTTTCCTTAAACAAGCTTCTAGACATGCATATTGATGTTACATAAAAATAGTTTCATGTTTCAAATAATAAGTGATAAACTTCTCTGTTTGTAAACCCTTGCAAGTAGCAATTCTGATAAAAGACCACTTAGAACTCTCCTTTACAAGATTTTCTTTTCAAATTGATATGCTAATAACTCAGAGAAGGCTATGATTTTGTTGTGGCTATATTATGGTATTTCAAGGCTCAACTTTTTTGGTGAAGAAAAATAAGATCCAAACTTACTAAGCAGAACAAAGAATAGTACTGAGAAGAAAAAAAGAAGAATATAAGATAAATTTTGGTTTACTGTAACCTTCTCAAATTCAAGATGAATTGAATTTTCTACATTTGACAGCAGAAGTGTCAAATACTTCTGCTATAAAAGACAGGAAGCTGTGGGAATTTCAGGTTTTTGTATGACCACCTGTCCTGTTTTTTTTCTTCCCTGAAAATGGTGCATAAGTACGTGCCCATTTGTAATAAAATTCCTAATGATAGTTCTTTCCACAGCTCAGGTAGAAAATATATGGTAGTGTCTGAGTCTGAAGAGGTTGCTTATAAAAACAGAAATGAGCTTAGTGAATCACTGTTCCTTCTTGGTGTTTTCAAACTTCCTAGTCAAAGCAAGCAGAAGATTAGAGAAGGTGAGCAAGGAAAGGAGAGAGTTTCCGATACATCAGTGTTACTCAGAATACTAAGAATCACGTGACGCTTAGAGATTTGAATATCGTTTTATAATCTCTTGCTAACTTTTTAGTTTGGGGATGATTTTTAATGAACAGTCCTCCTATTCTCTTGATTAGGCCCAAATCTAAACAGCAGTTTCAGAGATAATATAATTTGTGTTGATGCTGCTCCAAATAAATCTACAGCAATATGCTACAAATGTATTTTCTATAGTATTTTGTCTTTCATGCAATGCTGTGACTTTCTGTGGTATAGAAATGCATGAAATATGTCCTTTGATAAAAAAAAAACTGACCAAAATTAGTATTTCTTAAAATCTGTTTTCTGCAGTCTCCTGCCTTCTTCTCCACTTGAAGACGTTTAAACTTTAAGCACATTTTAATTACAGTTTTGACATAGGAACAGATTAAGAGGGCTGGGTTTTTTTTAATCTTTTTCTCCCCCGCCTTGATGTTGAGCCCATAACCTCAGTAGTCATGGAAATGTAAAAGCTAAGTTTCCCCTCTCCCTCCCTCCCTTTTTCCCTTCCTTCCTTCGTACAGCTAGCAAAAGTCATTGTTAACACGCTGTTTTCTGAACTACTATGAACTCAGAGGAGAAAAATAAATGAATAACTTTATCTTGGAGGCAGAAATCCCTCCTCAGAGAAAGTTTCTGGAGAGGATAATGCAAACGGGGTTATTTAGTCATAATCACTATGTCTGAGAATGCTCTTCTTTCCTGATGATCCTAAGGAATGCATATCTGGACTTTTGTTTTTTGAGTATATACTCCAGTGTTTTTCACACTTCAGCATGCATTAATATCGCTTGGAGGGTTTCTTAAAACAGATTGCTGGACCCCTCTTCTGGGGTTCTTGATTCAGTAAGTCTGGGGTGGGGTCCAAGAATTTGCAATCTTAAGCAATTCCCAGGTGATGCTGCTGCCGCTGAGGAAACACACTGTGAGAACCATTCACTCATCGTATAACATACAGTGATTAATCTCCTGCTGTGAGCAAGGACGCCAAGGACCAGGCTGAAGGCCTGTTTCCGGGGAAGTTAGCACTGTGCAGGGACATTCAAGAAGAGCACAAATGCTGTGTCAGATATGAGCCTGGAGGACCATGATGGCTCGAGGTGGAGTACCTGAGAAGCTCTGGGGATTTAGTGATGCCTTCTGGAGGAGCTCAAGTTCTACTTGAAGCCTGAAAGATGAGTTAGGAGGAAAGCAGGTTCTTTAGAGAAAACTTGTATTCTTTTTAGCATCAATATTAGTCTAAAAAATCAGTAACGTTTGTTCTCTAAAGGGCAAAAATGGTTACTTACCTTTAAATTTTTATTTTATTTTATTTATTTTTTTTTTAAATTTTATTTTATTTAACTTTACAATATTGTACTGGTTTTGCCATATATCAAAATGAGTCTGCCACAGGTATACACGTGTTCCCCATCCTGAACCCTCCTCCCTCCTCCCTCCCCATACCATCCCTCTGGGTCGTCCCAGTGCACCAGCCCCAAGCATCCAGTATCATGCATCGAATCTGGACTGGCGACTCGTTTCATACATGATATTATACATATTTCAATGCCATTCTCCCAAATCATCCCACCCTCTCCCTCTCCCACAGAGTCCAAAAGACTGTTCTATACATCAGTGTCTCTTTTGGAATACGAGAATGTGAAAGCTGCTCTTCCTGGAAGGGTCCTTAGGCCAACACACTTGGCTCTGTGCATGTAGATTTGTTTGAATCTGTACACACGTTGGAGTCTCTTTTGCTTTGGAAAATAGAACTTTCAATTTTATTGATGCCTGCATTTATTTATATATATATATTTTAAATTTTATTTTATTTTTAAACTTTACATAATTGTGTTAGTTTTGCCAAATATCAAAATGAATCCATCACAGGTATACATGTGCTCCCCATCCTGAACCCTCCTAGAATGATAGACCAGAGCAAAGTATCATCACATTTGTTCTTCACCATTTAGAAATGGTGTCCCTTGTTGTAATTCGCATTTGACTTTTCAATTACTTGGGAATCTGTTTTTTCTATGTCTTCAAAACATACAGAGAGGGTATTTGATAAATGCATTGAAAGTTTTAAAATTTTTTGTACTTTTAAGTAGTTATGTTTCTTTTTTTTTCTTTCTTAGAATCTAGAGTTGATCTAGCTCAAAAGACATTTGAATATTGGGTTGTCCAGACTCTGATTTCTTCTAGAAATAAAGTCTGGGTTGATAGTGGAAATAAAATGCTTGTAGCTCCTGCCATCTTGGACCTTATATCATATAGGTGGGAATTAAAGCTAAAACCTCCCTACGTTTATCTGCTGCAGTTTTGTTTTTGTTGTTATACCTTATTCTCTTAATTTCGTCTCCTACAAACTATGGTGTATTACTGTCTCCATTGTATGGATGAAACAGACCAAGAGAAGTTGACCCTGTGGCCCAAGGCCATTGTGTGGTACAGTCAGTATTGGGATAATACTTGTTTCAATCAATTCAATACTGTTTTAGCTCTACCATGTTACCAGAGTCTGTAACTATTTATCTTTGCCTCACCTTACCTTTTGGAGACTGAAACCCTGATTCAGCATTGAATGCATGGACGCCAGTTTACTCTTGTCAACTTGAATGGACCTCCCTTCCCTGCTTTGTTTGTTTCTTCTGACCTTGTCTTGTACTTGTTTGATGGAAAAGTGATTTTTCTGCAGGTTGATGGTTTCCAACTTTTTCTTTTTCTGATCTAAGGAAACATTACCTTGACATACAAACAAAATATATAGAAAGCTATTTGAAAATCATAGCTCTGTGAAAATGGTTCCTATCTTTGGAGCTCTCCTTATTCAGCTGTATAACTTTCATGAAATAGCATGGTAGTCTCAGTCAGACTGGTTTCCCTGATAGCTCAGTTGATAAAGAATCCACCTGCAATTCAGGACACCCCTGTTTGATTCCTGGGTTGGAAAGAGGCACTGGAGAAGGGATAGGCTACCCACTCCAGTGTTATTGGGCTTCCCTTGCGGCTCAGCTGGCAAAGAATCCGCCTCAATGCAGGAGACCCGAGTTTGATCCCTGGGCTGAGGAGATCCCCTGGACAAGGGAAAGGTTACCCACTCCAGTATTCTGGCCTGGAAAATTCCATGGACTGTATAGTCCATGGGGTTGCAAAGAGTCAGAAACAACTGAGTGACTTTTGCTTTCAGTCAGACTACCTGATTCAGAGTTTACATTAGAAATTTACTAGAAAGCTATAATTATCAGTGTGATTTGAGAATAATGATAACTAATATTACTAAACCTGTAATAAACTAATATTACTAAACTAAACCTGTGCCAACTTGCATTAAGGGTACCATGGATTATCTCATTTAATCCTGATGGTCCAGAACTAGCCAGTTAGAAGAACCACAATTCACTACCAGATAATCAATTTCCAGATTGAGAATACTTCACTTATATTCTGTTAAGTGTTTGACCTAACTTCTCTTTCCAAGCTGATGCTTTTCCCTGCTCCCCTCAAAAACCAGATATGTACCTCTGAGCTGGTTTTGCAGTAGGGGATGTCTGTTGCCAAGATACTATATTCTTTTAAAGTAGCCTGCTGAAAGTGGGGTACTTTGAAATGATTCATAATGTAAATTTCTTCCAGGAGTAAGATACCAGACTGAGAAACATGAGATGAGTATCCTCTGTCCACTCCCAATCATTCATAAAAAATGTTCTTAAATTTGACAGTGAGCAGTTTCCAAACAGGATTTAAATTTTTTAGAGCGAAACAGGCTGCTGTGAGGACCCAGTACAGTTTCTTGTAGGCCCTGTCTGGTTGTGCTGTCAAAGTAAACATTTTCCTGACACGGTGTTAGTGAAGAATCCCAAAATGACCTCATGCTCTGAGAGATAATTTTTAATTTTTAAAGAAATAGTTGGACAAGTCATAGCTTCAAGCTTTGTAGCCAGTGTAGTCTTAACACCAAATCACGTTTTAACTCTAAGTTATCAATTTGTTGTTATTGTTCAGTCGTTCAGTCATGTCTAACTCTTTGCAAGCCCATGGATTGCAGTATGCCAGGCTTCCCTGTCCTTCACTATCTCCCAGAGTTTGCTCACATTTATGTCCATCGAGTCAATGATGCCATCCAGCCATCTGGTCCTCTGTCACTGCCTTCTCCTCCTTCCCTCAATCTTTCCCAGCATCAGGATCTTTTCCAGTGAGTCGGCTCATTCCATCACGTGGCCAAAGTGTTAGAACTTCAGCATCAGTCCTTTCAGTGAATATTCAGAGTTGATTTCTTTCAGGATTGACTCCTAGGTTAGATCTCCTTGTAGTCCAAGGGGCTCTCAAGAGTCTTCAGCACCATAGTTCAAAAGCATCAATTCTTTGGCATTCAGCTTTTTTTATGGTCCAACTCTCACATCCATACCTGAATAATGAAAAAACCATAGCTTTGACTATATGAACCATTGTCAGCAAAGTAATGTTTGCTTTCTAGATTTGTCATAGCTTTCCTTCCAAAAAATCTAGCTTGTTCACAAATAAGCAGACAAAAACGTATCTTGCCATTTAGGTTTTGTTATTTTTCCCTTCAGCAGCTTTATAGTTGGAAGCTAGAACTTGAATTCAGAAGTGACCCGGCCTGAGATCGGAGCTTGCTTTTGTCACTAACCAGCTTTGTGACCTTGGGCGCACTTATGAAATGCTCTGAGTCTCGATCTCTCTGTCTGTGTAACTGAGACTACTCAGGCCGCCTCAGAAGATTACGGTGAGGACCACCTGAGGTGACCTGAATGGGGGCAGCACACAGCATCTGACTTCTGGTGGGGCCTCCCTGCTCACTTACCTTCAGAGCTTTGATTCTTATCACCAGAGTACTTGCTCCAATCTTGGTCTGCTCATGTGTTCCAGTTTTTGGAAGGGAACACATTATTCCTGGAATCATAGATTCAGTAATCTAAGATTTGCTAATGAAATAGTGGGTTAAGGGAGAAATTCCTAGAGCTGTATTTGTGCAAGTTTCTCTATATTCTAAAATTTTTAAAAGGGTCCATATTTTACTGCTTATTTTTCACCCTTCCCATTATTACCTGTGTTCACTTGGTGAAATCATTTATTTCTAATTTTAATTATATTTTCTCTTTTAAATACATTTGCAGATACAGAGGAATTTCAGATGTCAATTCTGTACGGAAACCACCTGAACCTTTAGTAGCTCAGATAGCTCATTATGAGTAGAGGGCATTGCTCCTTGTTTTACACTATTTTTCTTCTCATGAGATCCTTAAAAATGTCAGGAATGGTATTTTTCCTTTATTCAAAAATAAGGAGAAGGCTTTGGACTCATTTATTTTTAAATAGTCACACTGGTTTCCTTAGGGAAAAAAATGCCATCAGTGGAAACTCTCTATAATTCCAGCAATTGCAACATGTAGTAACAGTATGGCATTTGCATTGAAGCAGGTTTTCCCTTTAAATTCTTGCTACTTTGGGGACACATTCACTACAAGTTGATAAAATGGCTACATTCTATTATGCATTTGTCACAATTTCCAAGTAAAAAGCCATACTCAAGTTTGAAATTAAACAATTTAACTTCAAACATTTTTCATTAATGAGAAGAAGGGTTTTTAGAAGGATGCTTGTAGAAACTGTGGAATTATTTTTAATTAAAACCTATTTGCCAAGAGCCATTTTTATTATTGTTTTGTGGAAATTATCCTCAATAAGTACAGTTTACTCAGTAAGACCGATAGCGAATGTAAGTTCACCTTAATGCCTGCTCTCAAATTCATGATGGACCTGCAAAGATCACCCACATCCAGAAGAGCAGAATTTGCAGAACCAGAAGTGGTTTGAAGGTGGGTTAAATTTTCATGATATAGTTTAGATAAGTAGACAACTTCTGTCAGGGTGCAATTCTGATGAAGTCTGAATTCCACCCAGGCAGGGCAAGATGCATGAACTCCAGTGTGTGAAAAACGACTGTCAGCGATAGGTTTTTACTGAACAAAATTCAGTGATACAACTGCTTACCTTTTCACAATGACACTTATTAGAACTTACGAGAATCATAGCAGGTAATCTCTTCCTAAAGGTAACATAACTTCATATCCACTGCAGTGCTGTATGTATTCTGCAAGCAAAAGGTGTGTAGTCTGTCTTGCTTAGTCCGGACACTGCCATGTTGGTTGTCAAAAACCAATTTAAAATTCTAACCTATATGTTTCACAGCTCCAGTTTCTTTCCACAATTCATAATTTCAGGTGTTCTAATCTTTAGTGGAAGGATTTTAAATTGATCCTGAGATGTATATTTCCTTTCCAGTGTTCATTTGAAATATACAAGTTTTTAAGCTCTTTTAAATTCTCTATTCAGTATTTTGCGTGGCTGAAATATGAGTGTAAAAATAGTAGACTTTTTAATGCTTTTGTATAGGCTCAGGAGAGTCCTTCCTGCAGTACTAGCTGGGAAGGTAATGAACTGTAAAATATGTTGAAATGATTGGGGATTAAAAATCTCTGGTGTGTAGTGACAGTGCAATTATATTCCACAGTAAAGGTTTCTTGTATTAAGAGTAATAAATAAAACTTATTTTTTCCCACTGTGATTGGTTGTCACCACCATAATGATAGCTTTGACCTTCTTCCTCTTCAGATGCCATTAGCCTGTGACCAAGTAGTCAGGCTATAGCGAAAATGCTGTGGAAACCTAACTACAAAGTGAGAATTCTTACCAAACCATAGCAATATAAGTCCGGGAGTACAGTAGATGCCTTTCGGAATTCTGCAGGTGTTGCCCTTTCCATGTGGCATGCGTGTTTTCTTCCCATTATTCTTTGACCCCTGTTTCTGGGTTGGGAAGTTCTGCTTCTGGAACTGGGTTTCCAGAACTGCTTGTCTTTGAACATACGTGGTATAAGCAATTGACCCTGGTAGTTTACAATCCCAAGAATCAAAGTCAAATTGCTAAGTGACACTTCTTGGGAAATAAGTTAAATTTAAATATTTATCTAGAGACTAAAAAAGATTTGGAAGATTTGAACAGTATTCATTTTTATTTAGAAAGTTGAGCAGGGGATTTAAGATTATGTAAAAAGTGTTTATTACTTTTTGCCTTTTTAAAAAAATGAAGGCAATTGTCACAATTTCTTCAAAGAATCAAACTAAAGTACAGAGCATTCTTCAGTTGGATTCTCATGGTCTTTATTCCATTTTAATTCCTTTAAAAAAAATAAATTCTCAACTGAAATGTGAATGTCATGGAATGCCTCCAGTGCGAGGCTCCTGAATAGCATTGGGCCATATTTATTCATTAGAATTATGTGCCATTTTTGTCTTCCTTTCTTATTAAGCCTCATTTGTCTGCCTAGAAGGTCAAAGGAGCAGCTGCTTCCTGGGCTGACCCTATGCACCTTGATTGTTTTGCTCTTTCAATGGTACTAACTCTTTCCTTCTTCCTGGGGACCTGTGGGATTGTCCTTTCAAAGCATTTACCCTTTCTTAGCTCAGGGAGTAAGAAGGACAACCACTTACATGTTCCCGTGATGCCTGCTGCTGTACAAGGGCCGTGTTGTCATCCATTGTCATGGGGATGACTTGATGTTTTTTTTTTAATGATCTCAGAGTTCAAAAGTGAAATCAGCAAAAAATGAACACATTTGTAGTACTGTTTTAAAAATCCTTAAGCTTTTTGAGTGGCTACCACTCTGTGTAACTGCATCAAAACCGTTTCCTCCATTGTAATAAGTTTGGAAGCAAACCTATCCTTTATATATATATGTATGTACACATGCACATGTGTATGTATACACACATATACACACACACACACATATATATACACATATATGTAACTTTTATTGCCCCCTCCCTCTGCCATTAATAAAAATGGGAGTTCAACAGAGTATTTGATACAATGAGTGGCCACTTACTCCAAATTTCTGTGAGCCTAACATAATCAAGAAGAAATTCCTTTACTTTACTCGAACTTTGCAGTCACATTGGGGTAGGTAGATAATGAAGGAAGGAGGCATTGAAATGTGCCTAAATCACATGCTGTTACAAGTCTTATGATAGATTTGTGTTTGACTTAACAGCTTTTGGAACCTAATAAAAAGAACTTAATTGACAATTTCTTGAAATTGCTAAGAAAACCTAGTGATGTTGGTAGGGTATAATAAGGAGTTTCTCATCACTGTCTTTGAGATTGAGCCTATACAAAACAAAAAAAAAAAAAAAAGGA
>NW_011494814.1:617228-635910 GCF_000754665.1 Bison bison bison | reverse complement strand
TTATCTCTGTGGTAACTCTAAGTAATTGATATACAGACAAGGTTTGGTTCCAATTTGCCAGCAATAAAGTTGTAATAGGGTTTTCTCTGCAATTTTAGCCTTAATGTGCTCATTCCAAAGAGCGGTATTTTTCCAAGCGAACAAATAACATCAGTAAAGCTTACGATCAGTAATAGCCCCACACTGATGCTCGCATTAAACTTGTTAAATCAATTCACTAGACACTTTCTAAAGTGGACTGTCTCTTTACTTTGACTTGCACCCTATGTGGATGATCCATCAGTTACATTTATTTGAATGATCTTTACATTCAAAATTGGTAATTATTCATGCTTGATTGTGGTTATGAATGGGCCTCTTCTATTTTTTTCCCTCCTATTTTGTTCTGTGGATGCTCATTTTTCAGTCTTTGAAGGCTATGAATGTTTAGTGATACCAGCTACTTGGATGTGGATATTTTTGCCTATCCACAAATTTGTATACATACTTGGTTGCATAAATACTATGGATAACATCTTCCACGATCATCTACCCTTATTCAGAAGGCCTTGTTATTCTTGAAGCAAAGAACATAAGCACATACATGTATTTATCAGAAAAGGCATAGATTCTAATTGTGTTTCCAAAGATAGACTATAGTCCAATGGACACAGAAGATATTAGACTGGCAAAAGATAGCTGGTGTTTGAGAAAGTAGTTTTTGGAGGTAGGCAGTCTACTAACCCTCCTTCATTTTTCACTGGAACGAGCTGAGCCTGCTACTGCATGCTGCCTTTTGTCGGTAAACACAAAGAGAAATCTGAAGCCATCAATCTTGCTTATCAATACTACTCAGTGTGATTCTTCTCTTGGCCATTTCCCTTTTTCTTTTCCTATGCAAACTTCATTTTTCTCAGAGTGTCCTTTCTGTTTCACTGCGAATAAGTTGAGGGTCAGGTGAATAAAACAAAATTAATACTGTGTATTTGCAGAACTGTGTATTGCTTAGGGTACAGTGGATGTGCCTTCATATACAGAAATCACACATGGCAAAAGGTGCATTTTCTGAAGAAACTGTGTTGCCTGCTGATGTCTGCTTTGGGTCTAACTATAGCCACTTGGCTACCTTATATAGTGGGAGCTGTAGATGCTCTGATGAACTTTTTATGCATGGTTTATCTGCATCCTTAAGCCAAGTCTTTATTTTCCATACCTTTGTATTTTTCTTTTTTTACTTTTTATTTCTTACTGGAGTATAGCTGATTAACAATATAATAGTTTAGGTAGACAGTAGAGGGACTCAGCCATACATATACACGTATCCATTCTCCCCCACACTCCTTTCCCATTCAGATTGCCGCATAACATTGAGCAGAGTTACCTATGCTATACAGTAGGTCCCTGTTGGCTATCTGTATATTTCATTTTTTTTTCTTGTAGTATATATAGCATACTTTCAAATCAGGTATGTTATGTAACAAAGATTATCTCAGAACATGTGTTAAAGAAATCTTTACTGTAACTTAACAGCCTTTAAGATGTATTAAATCACAAAACAATATATCCCTGCTCTGTTTTAATATTCTCTTAATTATGTTTTCTTTGATCACATGGAACAGCAGTTCCATGAAGTAATCTAATACCAATACAGGGTTTTAGCCTGCATTTTAAATTTAAATTTTAGAACTTTCTGCTGTGTTCTCTCTTACTTTTGAGGGGAAATGAATAACTTCTTTTAGTTCTTGAGCCTCAAGCACATTATAGCTTATTTGAATGCTTTTGGCTACTTTTTTCTATGTCCCAGCTTCATAATTAAAGGGAAAAGCTTATTGCTAGATGAGTATTTGTTCCTCTATTTTAAACAATAAGCTCATTAGGTTAATATCTATTTCTATTGTATTTAAGCCTGTGACACGCTGGTGTGCTTTATCTAGTCTCTGTAAGCAAATGTTCATCCTTGTGAGATGTATGAAGTCTTTCAAGGAATCAGGGTGTATGTAGCCTATAAGACTACATTTCTAAAAGAGCTGATTTTATTTCCTGTCAGCCTGAAAGTTATTCAGATACAGCTTTCATTCATTTTAGGATGATACTCAAATTAGGTAGATAAATGAAGATTCGGTGGAAATCTTCCCTCGGTGGTTTGACTGATATGTATATAATGTGCGCATATGTGTATCTAACAAGGTTCCTGATGTATTGAGTGACTATTCTGTGCCAGACAATGCACTAGGTATTTTTATATATTATTTGTTGTCTGCCTTAATTTAATATGCAAATAACCATTGTACAGTTATTTCTTATCCGTCTTTAGAGATAAGGCAACTGAGGCATGGAGCAATTAGACAGCTTTTCTATTCAAACATAGCTAGTAACTGGGGGATTATAATTCAAACCCAGATCTAGTTGATTCTCAAGCCTGTGATTTTTAGATGACGTTACTCTTGAACAAGTTAGTTTTTAGAGGGCAGATTACCTTCTCATTATGAGAAGCAGCTCACCAGGATTGATTTTCTAGTGTAATCAGATTTCTTGAGTTCCATTTCCAATGTGTTTCTTTGCCCTAATTTTTGTTGTCTGCTCTGCCCACTTTAACCCTGTTTATCATTTCCTTCTTGGTACTTATCCCCTCTGGCCTCAGATCATCAGTTTTTCCTGGTTTTCATCTCCATGATGAGTCGCTCATTATGCTCCTTTGCAGGATGTATTTGTTCCATCTGCCTTTTAAATATAAACATTTCCCACCTTCCTCTTACTCTTGCACACTTAGGCTGGGTGTTCTTATTCTCTTCCGTTGTTTTACCTGCTACCCAACTGCTCCTGGCTGTTCTCTACTTCTGCCTTACGTTTCTGCCTGGAGTTCTAAGTCCACCTGTTCAGCCCTCTAACTGCCAGTGTGCCTTGATTTACCATAGACCTCTTAAGCTCAAAATGACCAATGCTAAACTCACTATCATCTAAAACTGACTTTTTGTCTCGTGTTTGCCACCTCCATGAAAGTAATCTCCATTCACCTAGGTACCCTGGCAGAAACCAGCAAGTAACCCTCAAGTTCTGTCTCTCTTGTTCACTCTCATCAGGTTGGTTGGGTCTGCCCTCCTCCATCTCTAACCCATCTGCTTTATTTGGGGTTTTGTTTGTTTGTTTGTTAGTATTTGGTTATTTGCTTAGGCTGCCCTGGGTCTTAGTTGCGGCACCTGTGATCTTCATTGTGCCACATGGATCTTTCACTGCAGCACACAGACTCTCTGGTTGAGTTCCGTGGGCTCAGTAGTTGTGGCACGCAGGCTTTGTTGTCCCATGGCATGTGGAATCTTAGTTTCCCAACCAGGGATCAAACCCATGACCTCTGCATTGCAAGGCAGACTCTTAACCACTGGACCACCAGGGAAGTCCCCTCTCTGCTTTATTTGATTCACCATTGTTTTCTCATCCAGATGGTGCTGAATCCTAACTGGGGCTCCTCCCTTCCATTTCAATTTTCCATAGAGCTGCCTCCCTAGTCCTATCTCTATAAAGAGAACCTATTTATATCAGTTTCTTACACAAAAGTATTCAGTGTTTTTTTCCTTTTCAAATACACACAAAAATTGTATGGCCTTTCATAGTCAGTAGTATGTCCAATTTTCTAGCCCCACTCCTTGCCTACAGCACACACCTTGCCTCCAGCCATACCAAACTTCCTCACGTTTAATGAATGTACTGCTGTCTTTCCTACCTCCTCACTCCATTGATTAGAATGACTCATCCTTCCAGCATCCACTCAGATACCCAGATGAGATCTCTGACGTTTCCCATCTTCATTCCTAAAACTAGGATTATGGGACTTCCCTTTATATTCTCAGATCAGTCTGGTATATATTTTATTGCTTATTTATTTGTCATGGTCTTCAAGCCTTTTATCTCTGTATCCTTGAGGCCTAGTGTAGGTCTGGGCACTAGCCCAGTAGGTGCTCATTAAATGAACTGTACATTAAATAATGATTTAATGTTTAAAGAATCAGTCTTTGAGACAACCAGTTATAAAAGCCATTAAAAAGTTCTATAGTAAAATAATTTTGAAAAATACAAAGAGGCAGCTAGGCAAACAATGGAAAACAACAAAGAATGAGGAGGCTACATAATCAGTGACATTTTTCATTGATCAGAGTTCTGGAGGAATTATCAAATGTGAAATGACTCAGAACTTGGTTATACTTCCTAAATGTCAAATATATGAGCAAAACTCTTAGTCTGGGATATAAGTCATTGTGAAAACCTGTGGAAATGTATATTTATGGACTATGTCAGGAGATGCTATAATCTTTCTGGGAACATTAGAGGACTTTCTACAGGAAACCAGTTGCAGACTGATCCTGTCTTTCTTTTCCCCCATTTCTGGAAAAATATTAAAGATATGTTGGCCAGGAAAATTTGGAATGGGGAGCCAGCCAAAAGCGTCTATGAATAGGAAGCATGCTTTTGACCTTGTTCTTGTGCAGTAATAGATATGTTTTTTTCCCAAACCTAGTATGCTACAGTTAACATGGGAACTTTGAAAATAACCCTGTTTTGAAATTGCCTAAGTCTTGTCTTTAGTTTGACTGTAATTTGGGTAGTATGTGAACACAATGTCTACCTCAATTGATTATCAGAAGATATTCCTGTTAGCATTGTGCATAGGTGTTACTTCTAAGCATAGTGAAAATTTGGAAGCATGTCAACATCTGTAAAACTATCCATGCTCATTTAATCTACATCTCTTTTGTAAAATAATATATCGAGAAATGAATGACCAGTACTGTCATAACAATCACGGTAGGAACCAGATCAACCTGACTAAAATGTTTCTAAATCATGGAATATTTGAACTGGAGGGATGCTGGGAAATCATTTACAGCATATTTCTTTTGCCATAGCGTCAATTGCCAAGTGGGCTGTTAGTTTCCTTTTTTCCCATGATCATAGTTTTTGAGCCAGCTCTCTCAGATTCCAAAGTGCGATATGAGTGACTTAGCCTCATCTTACCCTGCTACAGATAAGCACTTTCCATTGTAAATTTCTGACGATGTTCTAGCTTTAGTCTTGGAAGGTCAGTCACAGGTGACGTCTTTGTCTCGTCCTTCCACAGCGCCCTGTGCAACGTCTCTCCCTAGGTGCCAGCAACTCGATAGCATTCACTGAGAATCTGTGGTTGACTGATTAACACATCAGGAGAGGGTTTCATTTCTATGGTTTATGAAGTTTCAAGCCAGTAAATTGAGTTATTGTTCATTGTAAAGAAAATATGATGCCTTTAGAGTTTCTCTTCAGGCTCGAAGGGTAACTAGAAAAAAACTGTTGAGGTAAATCTGTGTTGTAGAAATCAATAGTTTTCTAAATTTAAAATTATTCATAAAAAGCAGATTTCCTGTTTTCTTTAAATCAAGAAACAATAGTCTATTATAGTATTTGTTTGTAGATTTACATTTAACCATTTAACATCTGTCTAGTCACAATTTAAGTAAATTTCAATAAATTTAACAACAAAACCTTATCCATTTTGACCATGGAAATTGCTTTAATAAGCAATGCATTTAATTATAGAAAAAGTTTCTTTCTCTCTTCTGAGGGGAGAGTATAAATAAATAATTTCACTCATTTGGAATGGATTGTAATTATTTTGATTGATTTTGTTTTCATAAATTATGAATAGTAACAAGGCCCAATTTAAATCTAAGAAATGATGAGTTACTAGTAATTCTACTAATTAGATTTTAAGATCTACCCCAAATATTATTAATTTCAGTTGACTCTTAATTTTGTGATGAATTAGGATGTAATCCAGTGAGACCCTTTCAAAACAGATTTTTGTTTTGCTTCATACTGGACATTATTTTTCTGTTTGTTTTAGAAAAACATAAACCTGGAAATAAGCATTCACCCTCTGGCCCTTTGCAGAAAATGTGGGCAGTTTCCTGCTCTAGAAAAACAAAAGAATGCCTTTCTGTTCATCTATATCTTAAGTTACCTCATAATCAAATGTCATTTAATTTGGACTTAAGTATTAGTTCATTATCCAATAATTTTGGCTTTAATTTTTTCTAGCATGATTTTACTGTCGAGTCTGGCACTCTCTAGATTGTATTTTGAAAGACTGAGTGAAATGTAAAACAAAAATTATAGAAATCTGGCACTGGATGTTTTGCAGAAATCATTTAGTCATTGTCCCATTTTATAGACAAGAAAGAAGATTCCTGGAAGGGAAGGTGACACAGAGGGTTGAAGGCGTGAACTTGAGTTTGTAGACAGATTCCTTTTCAAATGGAGTCTCGAATACTGCTGGTTTGTATCATAGGGCTTGAGATCCTTCCATATGTTCCTAGTTAACTTTCTCTCTGTCCTTCTGGGTAGTGCCCCCAAACATGACCTCTTTCCTCATACCTCTCATCCATCTAGCCGCATTCCTCCTTCTCCAAGGGACCACCTACTTCCTTCCTTCCATCTCCTCCAGATACTGAGATGCCAGGCATGAACTTCTGCAGCTTCCTACTCTCATACCTGTGGCTGTATCTGCATGCCTCAACCCTCACCTCTTTTGCTCACTCCTGTTTTCTCTAGACCCTGGGCCTTGCTCTCCAGTTTATCCTAATCTCCTTTAAGTTCAGTTTCCTCTTCCCTCTGGTAACATACTTGTATCCAGTAAGTCTAAGGATTGAATCTATTCCTTATTTGACTAAAAACTATGTCTATGTACAAGTGTGCTGATGGGATTGTTTACCGTTCAAGTGAATAGTAAACTATGCCACGGAAGTAGATCAATTTTGAAAATATTGAATGGTATAAGGAAAATTTAAGTTCTCAAAACATTTTCTGTTCATTACATTGAATGTGACTCTTCCACAATCTTCCTTTAACTGGTCACTCCAGGGAAAACTGGCTTATCACAGCTGAAGAAGTTACTCTCATTTGCATACTCCAACAATAAAAGTGCCATTTCATCTTTTGATGATTTTTTTCTATTAAATTACAAAGAAAAAAAAATGCCACAATCTTTTTTCAAGGGTAGATTATATGCCAGTAATCATAAAGGGCTTGGCTGGTAGCTCAGTTGGTAAAGACCTGCCTGCAGTACAGGAGACCCAGGTTCAATCCCTGGGTCAGGAAGATTCCCCTGTAAAAGGAAATGGCAACACACTCCAGTGTTCTTGCCTGTAGACCCCATGGACAGAGGAGCCAGGAGGGCTATAGTCCATGGGTCACAAGAGTCTGATATGACTTAGCAAGTAAACTACCACCAATCATAAAGAAGTCACTTTGGAATATACTTTACTTGATTACATTTTTGGATTGTTATAAGGAGATGACATCATGGGAAATTTAGCCACATCTTTAGTACTTCCTAATTGCAGCAGATTTAGAAAAGGCAGAGGAACCAGAGATCAAATTGCCAACATCCATTGGATCATAGAAACAGTAAGAGAATACCAGAAAAACATCTACTTCTGCTTCATTGACTATGCTAAAGCCTTTGACTGTGTGGATCACAACAAGCTGGGAAATTCTTAAAATGATGGGAATACCAGACCACCTTACCTGCCTCCTGAGAAGGCTATATGCAGGTCAAGAAGCAACAGTTAGGACCGTACATGGAACAACAGACTGGTTCCAAATAGGGAAAGGAGTACGTCAAGGCTGTATATTGTCACCCTGCTTATTTAACTTATATGCACAGTACATCATGTGAAATGCCAGGCTGAATGAAGCACAAGCTGGAATCAAGATTTCCAGGAGAAATATCAATAACCTCAGATACGTAGATGACACCACCCTTATGGCAGAAAAAGTGAAGAGGAACTAAAGAGCCTCTGATGCAAATGAAAGATGAGGGTGAAAAAGCTGGCTTAAAGCTCAACATTCAAAAAACAAAGATTATGGCATCTAGTCCCATCACTTCAATGGCAAATGGCTGGGGAAATAGTGGAAATAGTGACAGCCTTTATTTTCTTGGGCTTGAAAATCACTGCAGATGGTGACTGCAGTCACAAGACTAAAAGATGCTTGCTTCTTGGAAGAAAAGCTATGTCAAGTCTAGGCAGTGGATTAAAAAGCAGAGACATTACTTCACCAACAAAGGTCCATCTAGTCAAAGCTATGGTTTTTCCAGCAGTCACATATGGATGTGGGAGTTGGACCATAAAGAAGGCTGAGTGCCAAAGAATTGATGCTGTTGAACTGTGGTGTTGGAGAAGACTCTTGAGAGTCCCTTGGACTGCAAGGAGATCAAACCAG
Source organism: Bison bison bison (assembly GCF_000754665.1). Taxonomy (NCBI): domain Eukaryota; kingdom Metazoa; phylum Chordata; class Mammalia; order Artiodactyla; family Bovidae; genus Bison; species Bison bison. The sequence continues at coordinate 627,681 of NW_011494814.1, read as the reverse complement.
TCAATTCTTAAAGGAAATCAATCCTGAATATTCATTGGAGGGGTTGATGCTGAAGCTGAAGCTCTGATTCTTTGGCGACCTGTTGCAAAGAGCTGACTCATTGGAGAGACCCTGATGCTGAGAAAGATTGAAGGTGGGAGGAGAAGGGGATGACAGAGGTTGAGATGGTTGGATGGCATCACCGACTCAATGGACATGAGTTTGAGCAAGCTCTGGGAGATGGTGAAGGACAGGGAGGCCTGGCATGCTGTAGTACACGAGGTTGCAAAAAGTTGAACACAACTGAGTGACTGAACAACAGAAATTTCAGCAGAAATATAATATGAATCGTGTTTAGATTGGGACTTCCTGAGAGTAGTGAAGTAAAGAAAGTTGAGAACAATCAACTCAATTTTTATTTTTGCTCTTGTTAAGGTACTTAGGAAATCAAGAAAGTTAAGCCACTTGGCTTAATAACATACTAAATTCTTATTAGGAAGTGGTAAAAATTTGCAGTAGACCTGGTATTATGTTTTAGGACTAGCTTTCATATCTGGCCTTTTGTCCTTTCTCTTTGGTATACTGTAGGCAAGATAATGAGAAACCAAAAGTGGAAAATCTCTCCAGTGGTTGATTAGAATTATACTTTACATTGATATAAAATGTATACAGTTAACTACATTGAATGTTGTGAGTATTCAAAGGGCTCAACCTGATCATAAAAGGACATGCTGACCTCATCTCATCTCATGCCCGAGGCCTTCATGGATCTATCTCATATTTCCTCCCTACTTCATTTATATGTCTTCCAAATCTTGATTGAATTAAGGAAAATACCTACCTTCTTTCCCTTAGACATCTCTGGTTGTCTTATATTCAGGAAAACATTGCCTGTGGTATGGGGATCTGGTATTTCTATCAATTTGCGGTTAATGCTGTCTTTCTACCTTCTGGCTCAGAGTTGGAGCCTCATCATTCCTATTTCAGTATCTTCTATGCACCAATTCTGATTATATTTCCTTTTTTTCATTTTTTACTTAATTTTACTTTGTAGAAGAGTACAATAAAAAGATACCTATGACTGCTCATTCCTAAATATCCAGTTCATAAAATGGTTCACAAATTAAACTACCCACCATATTCTTGGCTCACCCATAGAAGAGAAATACAGTCATTCTCTGGATGATTTTACTTCAAAATATTTGTAAGTGCTTCTCTTTATTCCTTCTAGCTATTCTTAAGCAGAGGAATAGGCAAACACAAGCATGAATTATAGTCATACTTAATATTCACAGTCACCTTGATAATTCATGTGAACACAGGTGATATACAACACTCAAGAAATATTTAGAGGGAGAAATACTGTGAATGCAAATAATATGGAAAATAACTTTATTTTTGTCTTTTATTTTTTAAAGTAAAGACTCAAGATATATGCCCAGTATATACCCTAAGGATACCATAATCAAAAAAGAATCAAACCTGAGTGTTTGCCATAGCACCGTTGACAGTAGCCAGGACATGGAAGCAACTTAGATGTCCATTAACAGGTGAAGAGATAAAGAGGCTGTGGTACACATACGCAGTGGAATATTACTCAGCCATAAAAAGGAATGCATTTGACTCAATCCTTATAAGGCGGATGAACCTAGAAGTTATTATGCAGAGTGAAGTAAGTCAGAAAGAGAAAAGCCAAATATGGTATATTAACACAGATATATGGGATCTAGAAAGATGGTACTGATTAACCTATCTGCAGGGCAGCAGTGGAGATGCAGATGTAGAGAAGAGACTTTTGGACACAGTGGGGAAGGAAATGGTGGGACAAATTGAGAGAGTACCATTGAAGCATATATATTACTATATGCAAAATTAGATAGCCAGTGGAAATGTGCTGTATGATGCAGGGAGCTCACATCTGGTACTCTGTGACAATCGAGAAGGATGGGATGGGGTGGGAGGTGGGAGAGAGTCTCAGGAGGGAGGGGACACATGTACACCAATGACTGATTTGTGTTAATGTATGGCAAAGACCAACACAATATTGTTAAGCAATTATCCTCTAATTTAAAAAAATACCAATTTTTTAAAAAGTAAAGTCTCCCAATAGTGAAGGGGGAAAGAAGTGATAAGTCAGGACATGAAACTCTGTCTATCCCTGACAGATTCCTGGTGCCATATCAAATGTCGAAAATTCCAACTTTATAATCAGATAAAACCCAGTTTGACCACAACAATGTATTTATTTTAAAGCACAAAGATAAATAATAAGCTGTTCTTAATTATAAATTTAAAATATAAAAATAAGAAGTAGCAACTTAATGAACCATGAAACTAAGTGATGAATCTGCTTGACTCAGTGAGATACGGGAACAAGTGAGCACACACAGAATAGTAAGGGGATCCTCCACAGAGGGACACAGAGTGACTAAACCAAATGAAAATCAAAAGCCAATTGCACACACAGTTGTTTTGTTGGCCCTGGGACCCTCAGTGCATAGCTTACCTCCCACGTATAAAAATTCTTTCCAATGACCGGGGTCTGACTTTCACATCTCTCTGTTCCAACTACTGCTTTTCCCTAAGGAATAACCTTAGTTTTTTAATGTGACAATATCCTTAAAATCTTATGTTTCTACCTTGAGAGATTGAATTTGGATTTTTGAACATCTGGTTGTGATTTGTTGGCATATACTTAAATGAGCTAAACACATCTTTAGAAGAAGAAATCCTTTCTACCTGGTCAACTATTTTTTATGATCAGCCAGAATTCAAGTTTTCTCCTGTATTTCTAAATTGCTATTCGAGTCCCCATCTTGCCCTGGAGTTATGATAAATCTAACCACACACTTGTATATTGAGCAGCAGGGCTCAAATTAAGTTGATCTTTTCTCCCAAGTTAAATTGCTTCTTCAGTTTTCTACTACTATTCATTCAATCACTTAGACTTGAAATTTGAGAATTATCATTAACAGGCCATTCTCTGTAACATCTCAACTTTCAATTGATATTTTATCTGCATTAAATTTCAGGTTTATTATTTTCTATTTCTGACCAATAACAGCTTATCTTGGCCTGCCTCCTTTCCTGTCTGTATATACCATATATTCATCTAATCTCCCTAAGCTCTTCCTCTGGCTCTTCTTTCAATCATAATTCTAACCAACTTCCTTTTTTGGGTCATTTTTCTTAAAAAAAAAAACAAAAAACTGACAACAGCTATATTTGCTTGTTGAGTAAAATTGGTTCAGGTTTACTTATAATGATAATCCTCTGTTTATGTTCTTATAGCCCTTTAGATTTTTTAGTGTTTTGAAAACCTATTGCTCTTTATCTTCAAAGGGTGGATAGTGTTATTCCTCTTTTAAGCATAAAGAAAAATAGTGCAAATACCTTTGCCAAATATGATTAGTATAAATATATCTGCCCCAGGGACTGTGGCTGGCTGGGCTCCTCTGCCCATGGAATTTTCCAGGCAAGAATGCTGGAGTGGTTGCCATTTCCTATTCGAAGGGATCTTCCTGACCCAGGGATCAAACCCGTGTCTCTGGCATCTCCTGCATTGGCAGGCAGATTCTTTACCAATAGTGCCACCTGCGAAGCCCACATCTGCCATCAGCCTCCTGCATACCTTTCCCTATATTTTTCTTTTCCTTTGGGCTATCACCTTGCTATTTTTCTGTTTATCTTAGTGCTAAGAAGCTCCTTCATCCATGAAGGTTTTTCCTACTATTCTCTGTAGGCAGAAATATTGATTCCTCTTCCTATCTTGGTCATATTTGCTCAATAAAATATATTAATTGAACTTAATTGAATATTTACTTCAAGAAAAACTGGCAATCTTAAGCTTTTAATTTTAAATCCCTTTTTTCCTTCCTTGAAGGAGTACTAGACACACTGAATAAGTTATTCTGATTGTCAAATTGGTGTTAGGAATTGGGGACAAAGATTATATTAGGCTTTCTTACATACTCAACCAACTTTTGTCACTCATAGTGAGATATATCCATTGTATTTAAGGTAATAACTCTTAAAAGAACAATTGTGCCAGTTTAAAAAATGTTTATTTTTATATACACACTACTCACTGCATTTTAAAACTGTTTTAAGCAGTTTCTTCACTTTAAATCAAAGTAGTATTTTGACTTTTAGGTATTCAGAGTTTAAACCTGCTAAATAACTGGCTTGTTAACTCTTCAGATCATCATAATACCAAGTGTGACATAACTATTTTGTGTGTCAGAGTAATTTTCTTCCAATGCAGTTTTCCCCTGTAAGAAGTTACGTACTTTTATTTCTGTCCTAAAATAATGGAATTTGAAATTCAGACATCATTTTATCCTAAAGCAGTCCTGGGAAATAGTGGCAGTATCTGTCTTATTATAGGAATTCTTGGCTCTTGGGCTTAGCAACAATCCTGAGGAGGCCTTACCTGCCCTGAGAGCAAGGGGAGAAGTTTGAGAAATGTGCTCTAATTGGTAAAAGGTAATGGTGTACACGGAGAAGGCAATGGCACCCCACTTCAGTACTCTTGCCTGGAAAATCCCATGGACAGAGGAGCCTGGTGGGCTGCAGTCCATGGGGTCAGTAAGAGTCGGATACGACTGAGCGACTTCACTTTCCCTTTTCACTTTCATGCATTGGAGGAGGAAATGGCAACCCACTCCAGTGTTATTGCCTGGAGAATCCCAGGGACGGCAGGGCCTGGTGGGCTGCTGTCTCTGGGGTCGCACAGAGTCGGACACGACTAAAGTGACTTAGCAGTAGCAATGGCGTACAAGGTTCAGCTCACTCGGGGTGGAAATTAAACTACCTTGTAGTCGTTTGACAGGAAAGGGGTTGGCTTTCAGAATGAGTCTGTCCTCTGCTTTGTTTTAAGCCAGTTGCATTCCAAAGATACAAGTAAAGAGAATAGTTTTTTAACAAGTTGAAGCAGGGCAGCTTTTCTTTTAGGAAGCAGCATGTGTGAAGCCCTTCACAGTGTTGGTATCTCTGCCCTGCTATCATCCTCCTAGCTGGTGTAAATAGAAATTAATCCTAGGAGAAACTTTTTGCCTAATTCTCTGTTGGTTGTCTCTTCATTAAATTATAAAGACAGATTGTGTTTCATAAGCCAAGAAATATGTGTAGGGAGTTCAATTCAATTGTATGTGTAAGGAGTACAGTTTTTTGCACCATTGTTTTAGATTTCCTTCAAGTTCAGTATGCAACCAGATGGATTACATGCAGAGCATGATAAAGTTGATTGATTGAGCAGCATGCCAGGACCTGAAAGGTCATATTTTCACCTTGATTCATTGAAATTAGGTAGACACACAATTTAAGTGATTTCAATCAAATCAGAATGAAATGTTAAAATTGTTACCTTGGACATGTTTAATAACAGTAAAACATTTCCTGTTCTTGCTTTTACACAATCATTCATGGCATTTTGTTACAGATTTTTAAGCAATTTAGAGATTCCTCAACACAATAAAATTTTTGAGTTTATAAAGCAAATACCCCAAGAAAATTGTTTTCTTAATGAAAATAATGTAGTATGGTTTATTAAAAACATTTAAAAGGCAATTGATTTGAGAGACATAATCCAGATGAGAGTTTTTTTTAAAGAAAATGAACCTGAATATTTCCATTTAACTTTGTACACCATAGTGTTATTGGGCTTTCTTGATAAAGCCCAATGGTGGTAAAGACTGCACCTGCAATTCAAAAGATGCAGGAGATGCAGGTTTGATCCCTGGATCGGGGAGATCCCCTGGAGGAAGGCATGGCAACCCACTCCAATATTCTTGCCTGGAAAATTTCATAGACAGAGGAGCCTGGTGGATTACAGTCCACAAGGTTACAAAGAGTTGGACACAACTAAGTGACTGAACACACACACACACAGCGATGTTGTTTGGATTATTAATGGCCTGTATACACAAACACACACACACACGCAGGAATGATTTAAATAGATTTTACTAGAGAGGTAGATTTAATTAGAACAGTTAGTGTCTGAAGGGATAATAGGAATATTTGAGAAATGAATGAGATTTATAAAACTCCCTCTCCTGACCTCTTTGTCTCCTTTGTTTCAGAAAACTTTCACACAAGAAGCATGAATGATAGAAGGAACTAAACAAATGTTCATTTCCTTTTAAAAAAAAATTTTATTGAAACATAGTTGATTTACAATATTGTGTTAGTTTGGTGTACAGCACAGTGGATCAGTTATACATACAGATATTTATCATTATTCAGTTGCTAAGTTTGTGTCTGACTCTGTGCAACCCCATGGATTGCAGCGTGCCAGGCTTCCCTGTCTTTCACTATCTCTTGGAGTTTGTTCAAATTCATGTCCGTATATCCACTCTTTTTTAGATTCTTTTGCCATATAGATCATTACAGAGTACTGAGTAGAGTTCCCTGTGCTATACAGTGGGTTCTTATTAGTTATCTATTTTATATATAGCAGTGTGTATACGTCAGTCCCAGTCATCCGATTTATCCCTCTTCCCTTCTTATCCTTTTTCCAGCCTTCAGCCTCCACCATGGCCTGCCCTGTGCTGCCTTACCTCATCAGGGCTCTCTGTTCTGTCTGCTTGGGGAGTCCCTCAGAGATCCAGGGTCGAAAGCCTCTGACTGCAGCATGCAGCCTAATCCCTACTTCTGTTCTCATCCTTTGTCCCCAGAGTTTGTCTCCTCAAGTTTCTCTCAATAATTGGCTATATTTCTGGAGTTAATATGGCAGAGTTTAGAGTGGCAGGCACAGAGTAAGGGCTTTTATAGCTACCATCAGCATTACCACCACCACCAGTGGGGAGCGTTCTGCAGATCTCTACTGTCTTCCCAGAAGCAGGAACCCCTCTCTAGTGTCTGCTTCAAAGGAGTCTCTCTAATGAGGAGATGTTCACCCAAGCAGAGCCCTGTGACTGGCATCTGTACAGGAAAGGAGGTCACAAGGGTGATCTCAAGCTGGATGCTAGGATTATTCTAGCAATTCGGGTTTCTGCACTACAAACCTAAATTTTGTCACTGAATTCATTGGTCTGGCCTTGTTTCAAAGAACCATAAAGTAGATTTAATAAGTATGGAAGTTGATACTACTTATTTTTAGGTTTAGTAGTAGTATGACCTGTTCTGTAGAGTTTTCTTGTTTTATTTGCTAAGCCATGTCCGATTCTTTGCAACCCCATGAGACTGTAGCCCTCTAGGCTCCTGTGTCCATGGGATTTCCCAGGCAAGAATATTGGAATGAGTTGCCATTTCCTTTTTCTAGGGGATCTTACTGACCCAGGGATCAAACCTGTATCTCCTTGGATTGGTAGGTGGATTCTTTACTGCTGAACCACCTGGGAAATCCAGAATTTTCTTAGGGAGTTATCTTTTCCTCATCTTTTACAATATAGTTTTCTGCCTTCAGATGTTATAATCTTTTTTGTATGGTAATAAATTTAACTTTTTCTGTGATACTTACTAAGAGTGAGGCATTAGAACTTTTTTTTCAGTTTGTAATAGCAAATAAAGTAAAAGCTAGTATTTATTGCACTGGACTCTGTTTTATGTGCTTTACATGCATTCACTCATTTAATTCTCATCGTGGTTCTAGTAGTGAAGTACTGTTTTTCTGTACTTGAGAAAAGTGAAGAACAGAAATATTATAATACACTCAAAGTAAATCATGGAGCCAGGATGCAAAGCTGAGTTGTGTGGCTCTGGAGCCTGAGTCTGTGACGGCTCTAATCTGTAGCGACTTTCATTATTATTTACTTGAAATATTTCAATCCATATTTTTAAAGTAGAACCTATATTGGTTTTCTGATGGTTTGTTTGACACACTCTGCTGCTGCTAAGTCGCTTCAGTCATGTCCAACTCTGTGCGACCCCATAGGTGGCAGCCCACCAGGCTCCCCCATCCCTGGGATTCTCCAGGCAAGAACACTGGAGTGGGTTGCCATTTCCTTCTCCAATGCATGAAAGTAAAAAGTCAAAGTGAAGTCGCTCAGTTGTGTCTGACTCTTAGCGACCCCATGGACTGCAGCCTACCAGGCTCCTCCATCCATGGGATTTTCCAGGCAAGAGTACTGGAGTGGGGTGCCATTGCCTTCTCCTGACACACTCTATTATTTCCTTTATTAAAAGCATTTTAAAAAGTATGACATTTGAGAGACATGTACATACATACATATACCCACATGTGTTTACTTAGCCTATACCATCAATTAAATTGTGTTTCAGAGACTAACATCAGGGGATTGATAGCAAAATGTGATGCTTTATTTTGAGAAGGCATTGCATTTCCCATTCTTAAAGCTCATTTTTATCTCATTCTGAAATTAAAGAGGCCTACCTGTTTAAACAATATAAAGGATGAGTTAAATGCATGGTTTCCTTTTTTTATATCTGATAGACACCAATGACAGGATGTGTTTTAATTTGTGGGCACGGGGACCATTTCAACAGCTTTAGAAATATGAATTGCTAGACCCAAATTTCCTCCTTTTTCTTAGAGTCTGAAATGGGATAATTCAAACTGAGGAGGGAATTGGTATACATTCTATGTGCTCTACCAAAACCTACCCATAAGAGTCCTCAACATTAAGCCAAAGTGAGTGTTTTCCCATCTCAGATATAATTGTCATTTCATTGAACTAAAAACAATAATTTAAAAAACTACACTTAAATGACTACCATGTATTTGATATGTTACTGTATGCCTAGTATATGTCTGTCCTAATCCCCTCATTTCATAGATGAGAGAAGAAAACTGAGGCTCATAAAGGTTAAGTGATTTGATCAAGGTCATTTAGCCAATGCATGGCAAAGATATGTCTAGACTCTCTGTCTTACCATCTAGTATGGGTTTGAAGGACTCCCCAAGGGAATCTCAAATATTTCTGCAAAACACTGTTAAGGAGTCTAGTGTGTTACAGATCCTTAGTACTTTAGTCAGTAAAGATATTTGCATTCATATCTTGGGTATTGTCAACATATCTTATTGATCATCTTCAGAGATAAATATCAGAGGGCTATTAGGAAAGTTGGTGGGTTTAAAAATTCTCCCTAATTTTCTGTCCAAAAGAGACACGTTTGTAATATCTGAATTAGAAAGGCAAAGAATTGTTTGGGATGGGTAATTGCCAGCTTGACATTTGTTATTATGACTTTGTCATTTTTACCCTGTAGTTTATGAAATCTGCTATTGTATATTGCCCAAAGGCTTTGAAAAATCAATGGTTGCATTTTAAAGCATATAGAATAAAATAAATTAAATGCCACAATTCACATTGTATAATTTTTAAGACTTTGGGGGAATCTGAGCATACCAAGGTCAGCCTATTCCTGGGGTATTAAGAATACTGGAATATATTGCTTCCAGCTCATTGTACTTTCTATATATTTTATGGTGTGAATTTTACTACACAAATGTGCAAATGAGAATATATTAAGTGAATATATACAGATAGAAGATTTTTGAAATTTAATGCACTTTAAGGTGCCTTTGTGGGTCTTGACTTATGAGAGGCCCGTAGACATCTGTTGTGCTGTCCTCTTATCAAAATATAGAAAGAGAATTAAAAATAGGGAAGAGCTATGTTTGTATGAGTTGAAAGATTTTGTAGGTGCTCCAAATGCTTATGAAAACTCAACCATGAAATTAATCTTTTTTTTACATGCCTTTATAATTCTTCATGAAGGTAAAATAGAACTTATTGACATATTCCTCTGGAGTTTATCTCACTAACTAAAAGTGTTCAAAATAGTTTAAGATGCAAACCACTTAAAGTATACTTCTTATATTTAAATAATTATTTCCCAGTGACTGGATTATAACCACCGTAGACTAGATTACAAGTTTTCAGTGGACAAAACCTACACATATAATTCACTTTAATGCTGGAAAACACTGAGCCTAGCACTGGGCCCACAGGAGTGCTCATGACTCATATTGAAATGAAGTAAGCCAACTTGTGTTCTGTGGTTCTTGGTCATTCCAGGCCTACATGATCTGGAGCCAGTCATTCTTGCTCACTTCTTTCGTTGCTGTGAAGGATTTGACATTTACTTGTCCCTTCAACAAGTTGCATTTACTTCTACTGTGTGCTGGAAGATAACCAAATAAGTTAAAAACATGGTCAGTATACTCTTCTTGATGGTTCTTTTCTTCAGCTCCACAGTTTCAGGCTGCCTTGGGAAAAGATTTGCCCAAGGATAAGTGTGTCTTTTGAGAACTTGGCCCAGGTGCTGCCAACTTCCAGTGACTTTTGTAAATCTTGTCCCTTCTCTTGTCTGACCTTGGGACAGGATACCAAGCCCCAGGACTGCAAGCCAGCCTTGAGATAATCTGAGTGTTTGGATCTGCTTGCGTTACTGGTTCTTTCCTTTTTTAAATGTAATTTTTTCCCAACTTTTATTCACTTTTAATTGACAAATTTTTTAAGATTTTTTTCTACTTAATCTGATTTTATTTTTTTTTTTTTTTTTTTTT
>NW_011494814.1:583378-617128 GCF_000754665.1 Bison bison bison | reverse complement strand
TGTATTAGTTTTGCCAAATATCAAAATGAATCCGCCACAGGTATACATGTGTTCCCCATCCCGAACCAAATTTTTTAAGATATTTAACTTTTTCAATGTGGTAATTTGATTTCTGTAGACATTGTTAAAAGAGTGAATGAACAGATTCATCATCTCACATAATTAATTTTGTGTTTGTGTGTGTATAATGTATATCACACTTTCTTTTATTCATTCATCTACCAGGGGATGTTTATATTGTTATATTGTTTCCATATTTTGGCTATCATGCTGTCATGAACATTAGAGTACAAGTATCCCTTTGAGATAATGATCTTATTTCCTATGAGTAAATACCCAGAACTACCTGTATGGTAGTTCTATTTTTAATTTTTTGAGGAGCTTTTGTACTGTTTTCCATAGTTACCAGTGTACCAAGTTACATTATCACCAGCAGTGTACATGTGTTCTGGTTTTTTTATTTTTTATTTTCCATAACCTCACCAGAATTCATGTCTCATCTCTTTGAGAATAACCATTCTAACAGGCATGAAGTGATATCTTACTGTGGTTTTGATTTGCATTTCCCTTGGGATTTCTTTGGAAGGAATGATGCTAAAGCTGAAACTCCAGTCCTTTGGCCACGTCATGCGAAGAGTCGACTCATTGGAAAAGACTCTGATGCTGGGAGGGATTGGGGGCAGGAGGATAAGGGGATGACAGAGGATGAGATGGGTGGATGGCATCACTGACTCGATGGACGTGAGTCTGAGTGAACTCCGGGAGTTGGTGATGGACAGGGAGGCCTGGCGTGCTGCGATTCATGGGATCGCAAAGAGTTGGACACGACTGAGTGACTGATTTGATCTGATCTGATCTGATGATCAGTGAGGTTGAGCACATTTTCATATACCTATGGGCCAGTTGTATGTCGTCTTTGGAAAAAAATGTTTCTTCAGGTCCTGTGCCCATTTAAAAAATCTTTTTATTAGAGTATAATTGACTTACAATTTTTGTTTACTTTGTCTAGCTTGTTTATTTATTTTTGCTTTTGAGATATATGAGTTCCTTGTATATCTTCGATATTAATTCCTTATGAGATATGTGGTTTGTGAATATTTTCTCCCATTCTGTAGGTTGACTTTTCATCTTGTTGATGGTTTCATTTGTACAGAAGCTTTTTAGTTTGATGTAATTCTGCTTGCCTATTTTTGCTTTTGTTGCCTTTCCTTTTGGTATCAAATCCAAAAAAATCATTGCTAAGACTAATGTCAAGGAGTTTACTCTTTTTTTTTTTTTTTAGGAGTTTTATGGTTTCAGAGCTTAAATGTGGGCATTCTTCAATTATTTTAAGTTGGTTTTTATATTTGGTGTAAGATAGATTTCATTCTTTTGTATTTGGCTATCCAATTTTCCCAGCATTTTGAGGCTCTCCTTTGCCCATTGTATATTTTGGTTCCTTTTGTTGAAAATTACTTTGCCTATATATGTATATATATATATGCGTGGGTTTACATCTGTTATGCATGGGTATGCATCTGTTTTTATGCCAATGACATACTGCTTTGATTCCTGTAGCTTTGTAATATAGTTTGAAATCAGGAAGTGTGATACTTGCAGTTTCATTCTTATTTCCCAAGATTGTTTTGGCTATTCCAGATAGTTTGTGGTTACACAGACATTTTAGGATTCTTCTTTCTGTTTCTGTGAAAAATGTCATTGGAATTTTGATAGGGACTGCACTGAATCTCTAGAGAACTTTGGGTAGTTGGGGCATTTTAACTGTGTTAATTCTTTCAGTCCATAAATATGAAATATATTTCTATTTATTTATGTTGTTTTTACTTTCTTTCATCAGTGCTATAGTTTTCAACATATAAATCTTTTACCTCCTTGGTAAAATTTACTCCTGAGCAATTTTTAATGCTATTGAATTTTAATATTCCTCTTTTTTAGTGCTATTGAAAATGGGGTTTTCTTAATTTTTTGAATCACTTATTAGTATATATTAAACACAACTGATTTTTGTACATTGATTTTTGCTATTAGTATCAGTGGATTTTGGTGGTATCTTTAGGCTTTTCTATGTATGATATATGATTAGCAAATAGAGACAATTTTACTTCTTCCTTTTCAATTTGGGTTGTTTTTATTTTCTTGCCTAATTGTTTTGGCTAGGACTTCCAGTATTGTGTTGAATGAAAGTGGTAAAAGTGAGCATCCTTGTCTTGTTCCTGATGTTAAAGGAACATTTTTTAGCTTTTCACTATTGAGTATGATGTTAGCTGTAGGTTTGTCATATATGGCCTTTATTAAGTTGAGGTACATTCCCTCTGTTCTCACTTTGTTGAGCTTTTATCACAAAAAGATGTTGAATTTTGTCAGATGCTTTTTCTGCCTCTATGAGATGAATGTATGATTTTTATCCTTCATTTTGTTAATGTGGTGTATCATATTGACTGATCTGTGGATGTTGAATTATTCTTTCATCCCTAGAATAAATCCTACTTGATTGTGATATATGATCTCTTTAATATACTTTTGAATTCAGTTTGCTAATACTTCGTTGAAGAGGTTTGCATTCTCTGAATAGATATAGCCCTGCATGATCTCTTCCTTGGGTCAGACTCTTTGACTCCTTCCTTCTCATACTTAAGAGATGCTATCTCTATCCACAGTATTTTGTAAATAAAAGTAATAATGTGGTAAGACATACTTATATAAAATTATGCAAACTTTGAAGTGAGAAGGACCTTTGTTTTCAGTGGTTGCTTTTGGTTCATGTTGTCTTCATTGCTTGGAGAAGGAAATGGCAACCCACGCCAGTATTCTTGCCTAGAGAATCCTGTGGACGGAGGAGCCTGGGGGCTGCTGTCCATAGGGTCGCACAGAGTTGGACACGACTGAAGCGGCACATAATTGGCCTAGTCTTTGACGTTTTCTTGTCATGGATTTCTGTGTTTCTCCTTTATCCTGTTTTTTTTTAACCTTACAACATTATATCTCTTTTACTGGTGTAGAGATTGCTTCAGCTTAATCCATCAGGAATTTTTCATTCAATTGTTATATGTCTATAATTTCACTGTGGGAATGCTCCCAGAATATATTTGAAATAGTCTCTACTCTTGAGGACATCAGAAACTTGGAGAAGTGTTTATATATATATATATATATTTTATATTTTATATTTTATATATATATATATATATATTCTTAGATGTCAGTATAGGTCTTGGATACCAGAAAACTGAAAAGTCATTTGCAAGTGTGTAAGCCAAGAATAGAAGAATGTTGATATTCCATATTGGACTATTTAGTACTTCAGTGGGTTTTTCTTCTCTTTCTCTCTCTATCAGAGAGAGAAGAAGAAGTAAGACCTGGAAAGAACTTTGCCCCTGTGATTTACATCTTCTGTGACTAATGTCATTACAGATTCCCTTAAAGTGAAAGGTTATCACATACTAATGCTTTCTTTAAGTACTGGTTGTAAACTTGGGATCTCTTCCAGCCCTCATCTGATCATAACCCCCGCCTGGAAATGCCTAGTAGGACCCTGACATGTAAACCCCTAAAAAACAGTGATTAATTTTATATAAAATGTTCCATCATGAAGCACATTGAGAAATTTCAAAATAAAAATTGCTAAAATCTGTTGACTTGTACTTGATGTCAGGCTTTAATGAAAGCTCTTGTGTTAAAATACAAAATACCCTCCTAGATGAGAAATATGAAATATCATTCATTTGAGCAACTTATAGAACTACTCAAGTTCCAAAGTGGCAAGGACTTTAACAGGTATCTTAGGTCTAGTTTTCTTGAAGTAGAGTCTGAGATGGGATGTTAATGCAAGTTATGTAGAGAGAGGGTGATTTCAGGTGAACTTGTGAGGCAGTAGGGGAAGCTAAGGACAGGACAGAGTAAGGATAGCTTCAGTGTATTCCTCTGGAAAGATCTGGAAGAAGAAATTATGTGGAGTTGAGAAAAAGGGCTAGCCCTGGAACCCCACATAAGTCAGTCATTGACTTGTCTCTCTATCACGTCTCTACCCTCAGTCACCAAGTATGACCTCTCAGGCATTGTCAGAAAGTTTGACTCCCAGCGACTGAAAATAGTTCTCTGGAGAAGGTTATAGCTATGAACACTTGACAGCCATACTCATGAGAGCTGGGGAATGAGTATGTGATCTATAAAGAAAAAGAATGGTGGAGAAGCATGCTCGCACCATCAACCACAAAAGACTTGGACAAAGTTCTCTGAGGGCACAGAGACGACAAGGGTTAATTCTACTTGGTAGAGATGGAATTTTTAGTCATTAACGACATAGTGTGAATAAGACACTCAGGAGTTAAATTTAGTAGAGTGATATGTGTGTATGTGTTTATGTGTGACAGAGACAGAAAGAGAGAAAGAGGTCATTAAATGGGATGGGGAGGGAAATAAGGGGGATAGATTGGGATTATCTACTTCAAAAATGTGCTCTGATATTTAAAAACTTAATTATATAGCTTAATTATATATATATAATCATTCACCAGAATAGGAAAAAGTCACATTGATCTGAAGGCTAAAGATTAGTTGCACGTCTTCCCCCTGAAGCCCATAATTTAAGAACAGTGTTGTAGTGTTATTGTTGTTTAAACAATTTTGCAGCTTTAGACTATTAAGCACGTGTCACAACCACAGATTATCGTTTAACAGGTTGCCATATAGTAGACATTGTCCTCTCTGCACATCCATCAGGTCACCCAGCTTGAGAGGTGAATACCTTCCTGGAGGGCATGGCAGGCGAGGGATGGAGATCATTGGAAATACACCCCAGGAAGCTTTATAGCAGCGTTGTAGATAACCACACCTGGGAAAAGATCATCTTTCTACCAGTGCTCTTAATATAGAGCTTTGGAGTACAAATACTTATTGAAAAATAACTGATTTTAAAAATTCCTCCATTGTTTGCTAGTTCTACCATCTGGTTCAACATTTACCAGAGTGGTGTGAGCATAATTAAGCTAGCGCTTTTTCTATCTCACCTCCCTCTGTTCTGGCGTGTACTGTAACTAATATATTCATTTTTGTTCACAATCTTTTTGACAAGAGATTTATAAAATTAGTAATATATTAATTGAACCTGTAATAAAGGATGAGCCCCTTATTAATCTTTAATTATTTTTCAAAGTGAAAGTAGAAGGAAAAACACACACAAAAAGCATATTTGAGCTGATGGTTATTACTGTGGTGCTGTGGTGATGTGCAGTTTTTACTTTTTCCCACAACATGGATAAATTAAGTGACTATAAATTTTTAACAACAGTGAGTAAGCTGATGAAGATCAAGGTGACACCTTCAAGGGCTCATTGAGTTCAGGCTTGGGGCCAGCCTCCTAGTACAGCACTTGTGATCTGTTTTCTCTGGCCAGAAATCTTGTTTTCCCATTCTGTTTTGCTTAGCATCTTAGGCAAATCAGTATTTGAGTCAGACACATCATTTGTTAATATGATAGTATGCAGCAGTTCTCTCTCAGACTCAGTTCGTTTGCATTTTTTCCTACAAAGAGCACCAACTTACCATAATACCTGTAATTATTGCAGTGGGATGCTCATGACCTTTGTTGCAACTGCTTGGTTTAGCTAGAGCTTTTGTCTTTGAACCAGAATCACAATCTTAAGTATCTTGTAGAGGGCCAGATTAGAAATGAAAGTGAACTCTGTTTAATTTTTATAAGTGTTTATTTTGTTTCCTAAAATAAAACATCACTGGAATTCTGGCCTATATGACATCACAAGAAGTAAACAGTCTTCATCAAAGGCAATTACTTTTGGGGATGGGGGAAAAAAAAAAAACACAACAACTCTCCAAAAGGTAGTGATCACTGACGGTTTTGTGGAAAAAAATCTGAAATCTCTGTTCAACTTTATACATTTGGAATATTGAAATTAAACTGTGTTGATCTACTTTCTTCTGTTACTATAAACCAGTATTTTTCCTTTATACTCCAGGTTCACTCCAGCTAGATTACTCGTTATGCTTCCAATCACTGTGGCAACTTGCTGATCTCCCGTCAGTGCCCCAGTGCTGAGCTCTCACTGTGTTTACACTGTTGATTTTCTGGAAGTGACTCCACTCGGTGCTCTGCATGGCATGCTGTTTGACCCCTGGGAAGCATTTGACCCTGTGGATTGTCCCAGCTTCCTTCTTCCCCAACTTCTCTAGTCTCTCCCTCTTCCACTGGTTTCTGGATTAATTCTCTTTCCTTTTAAGTCTCCAGATCTTTTCCTTACGTGGGTCCGGGGTTCATCCTCTGCCAGCCGCCCACACACTGGGGCCTCTCCCAGGCTGCTTCCTTAGGACTCTTCTGTTCCCTTTCTACATAGTATAGGAAGTGAAAGCTTTAGAATCTGAAACAAGGCAAGACAAAACAAACAAACACAAAAACTCTAGTTTTGAACCCTAACTCTGCTACTTACTAGCTCCATGACTTGTAGAAAGTTATTTACATTTTCTTGTTTATAATTAAAGGTTATAGGTTATAATACTTCCATCCTGAACAGCAAGCTATAGACACACATTATTTGAAAAGTTATTCCAAAAAAATAACTTTTTTGAAAAGTTATTCACTCAAACCCAGTGCTCTGACAACCTAGAGAAATAGGATGGGTTAGGAGGTGAGAGGGAGGCCCAGGAGGGAGGGGACATGTGTATGCCTATGGCTGATTCACATTGATATATGGCAGAAACCAACACAATATTGTAAAGCAATTATCCTTCAATTAAAAATAAATAAATTAAAAATTTTAAAGTTATCCACACGATGCTAGCCTGTAGACTAAACTCATAAAAATTCTACTTTTTGCTTTTGTCTCTATATAGTTATGGACCATCTAGGTTCCTTGACTGTGAACTCGTCAAGGCAGATATACTTGTTTTCTTGGATACCAGCACCACAGTAAGTGTGTGGCACATAGAAGTCCTCACTGAATGGTTGCTGAATGAATGGATATCCAAAGAAAAACTTTCACTGAAATAGTGATTCCAAAATTTAAAAGGCCTTGATGAGCTCTCACCTGAACTCTAGATCTCTCTTGCCAGTTCTTACTCTGTTTCCCTCTGGACACATCAAGGGAAGCGTGTCCATGAGCACGTTCTTTTCCCAATCTGGCCTCCTGTCCCTGTGGTACCAACCATGAACTGGATGCCACTGTAGTGTCGCTTTGTCCCCAGCCCCCATATCTAGCTGGTTCCCCAAATTATCATTGCAGTACTCCCTCTCGCTTCTGTTTCCACAGACAGCCTGAGTTCAGACCTATCCCTTCTCATTTGCATTACTACACTAGTTTTATAATATAAGTAGCTTCCTTTCTTTTAGTTTGGTCTTAAAGCATTATCTGTGCTATTCCGAGAGCAAGTGTTGTGAAACTCAAATCATCCAAGTAGCATAATACGAAGGACAACTGAGCCTCCACAGATTGTGGGAATGGCTTCTCTCAATTAGCTGGGAGCCCAGTTTATTTTTTTTTAATTTTATTTTATTTTTAAACTTTACAATATTGTATTAGTTTTGCCAAATATCGAGATGAATCCGCCACAGGTATACCTGTGTTCCCCAGTCCAGGCAGGGGCTTAGAATTTAGGCTCCCTCTTTCAAACCCCTAAGCCTCTTCCGTTTGACCAGAATGCCTTCCTATTAGGATATATATATGCCAGAAATCTAGCAACTTAAAAAAAAGGGGGGGGATGCATTTTTATGTAAGAAAAGTTTCAGGCTCCTTTTTATTATATTAGTGGAAGAAACTGAAGCATTGCATGAAATGTAAGTCATAGAAGCACAGCGGTGGCAGTGCCCGTGAGAGGTCCCAGATCTGAATCATGAGTTTGCATCTTTCCTCTTGACTGTTGCTGCTCCTCGAAATTTACAAATGTGCATGTGAGAAAAAATGCCTCTCTCTAAAAATCCCGGGGTAAGAGTGAAAATAAGAATCCAGATAATAAAGTGTAGCTACAAAAGGGAGCCCACTTAGTTTGGAAAAACCATTACTGTATCAGAATGATATATCTGCAAGTGACTTGCATGAACATATTTTATGAGCCCGCCAGCATGTTTTTTGTGGTTCCCTGCAGCAGATATTGCTCTTTTTATTACTCGTTAGCCACTTAAAATCCAGCCCAATTTTAACAGTACTAAAAGAGCAAGGAAATTTATTTTAAAGAAAAAGGCTACATTCTTCTAAACCAGAGTCATAATATTAATACTTAAAATGCATAGCAACATGCTGGGAAAATGGGATAGTTATTTAGATATATTATAAAATGTAGCCCACCACTTTGATGTGATTCACTACTATTTCACCAAACCAATTTAACAGTATCCTGTAGAGAGGGAATAGTGCAATTAAAATTAGTAACAGAGATTTTCACATGCATAGATCTAAATCAGGGTAGGTTGATAATGAATTAAGTAATTTTGCTTCCTTGCTTGTGAAGTCAGATCCGTAATAGACACATCCAGGATAGATTCATGTTTAAAGGACCTGCCTACGCACAGCATTCTGACTCGATTGACAGTATTCCGTTGTTTTCTTCCTTTTTTTTCCCCCACTCTTTGGCTTTGATGGGGGATGTTAAGTATGCAGTCACAATAAATTAATATAATTTGATTATTTGATCAACTGGACCTGTTTCAGTAAAGGCCAAATCCTTTCAAAATATAATTTCCCAAATCTAATTTGTAAGAAATCCAAGCCACAAACTACATGTGAGTCTTTATATAGCTACTCTTAACTTTTCTGTACCAAAACACACAATAAGTTTGTCTCATTGTTTAGTTGTTATTGAGTTGCTAAGTCGTGTCTATTTTGTGACCCATGGAACTGTAGTTTACCAGGCTGCTCTGCCCATGGGATTTCTCAGGTAAGAATACTGGAGTCGGTTGCCATTTCCTTCTCCAGGGGATCTTCACGACCCAGGGATTGAACCTGCATCTCCTGCCTTGGCAGGTGGATTCTTTACCACTGAGCCTCATGTTTTAGTAACTAGTTTTATATGAAAGCACCAAAGGCATCCACATAGATCTCACCCCAGGGGATTACTGTGTATCGGTGCTTGCAGGCTTAAACTTCCGTTCTGAGACTGCGTGTGCAGCAGTAGCGTGCAGGGAGTGGGCCCTGTGTGCTGAGGACTTTGTCAGCACTGGATTTGTTTGTACTCATCATTTCTACCCTGAAAGTAGGATTCATTTACTCAGAGGAATTTGATAAACAGTTCTGAATATACTATTTCTCTGACTTGAAAAAAGTGTTAAACATACTCACCAGAGTAACACAGAAATAGTGAGGATGGGAGTGAATGTAGTTATCACAACACTTAGAAGGATTTAACTTGTCTTCAGTCACCAATGGCTATCCTGAAAGTTTTGTTCTATGTCCTACATACTGTACCTGAATGGGTGGCCTTTTGCCATGTTAGAAGTAACTATGAAACCAAATGTTTATTTCTGTCCCCTGATCTCCCTGCTCTAAACAATAATATTTGTTCCTAAGAATACTGCTCCATTTTAAAAGAAGTATCAGTAATATGGCTTATTGGAAAACTTATGGATTTCTGAGACAAAAGGACATAGATTCTAGGATGAATCTCAACTTTATAATTTACTAATTCTTGATCCTAGACAAGTTCTTTCTTTCTTTCTTTTTTTTTTTTTTTGAGCTTTATGTAGTCCCTTCATCTGTAAAATGAACATAATAATGGTAATTAATTTCACAGGATTATTGTGAGGATCAGAGATAATGAACATGAAGTACTTGGCATATAGAAGGCACTCTATAAATTATGATAAACAAAAACTATGATGATTATTTTCTCATGCCTTAAGACAAATGACAAGATGATAGCAGAAAGTCTGTAAGAATGGTTGGTAGAAGTTAAGGAGCCCATGTTTGTTCATTCACTCATCATGGGCTTTAGGAATGCTTGCTGGTATTAGAATGCAGGAGTGAACATCATGAAGCCAAACCTTTGCCAAGCTCACATTCCTTGGTGAGAAAGTAGACAAATATACATAAAATGTATGACAAATGCTACAGAGGGAACTCAAGCAGTGTAAGAGGGCAGAGAGTAAGTGGGATGATATTTTAGATAGTGTGCCAAATATTTTTTATTAAAGTTGTTGTTATCCAGTCGCTCAGTCATGTCTGACTCTTTGTGACCCCACGGATTGCAGCATGCCAGGCTTCCCTGTTCTTCATTGTCACCTAGAACTTGCTCAAACTCATGTCCATTGAGTTGGTCATCTAACCATCTCGTTCTTACAGAGAGAAATCCAGAAACATGGAAATATTAGCCACTTAAAAAAAAAAAGACTTTTCTTTCTTTTATATTGAACTGCTTTATTCTCAGGGTACATAATCAGGTGGGGAGGCAGGATGGTCAAATGGGAGACACATGGATGTCAGAAAGTGGGCAATCTGATTTCTAGTCCCACCTCTAGCACTGACTAGCTGGCTACCTTATGCAGTTCCCTTTATCTGAGCTTTGATTATTTCACTTGTCAAAGTTACCAAGTGCCTACTATATGCCTACCAAGTGCCTACTATTCAAAAGACCAGGGGCTTTTGAATAGGGAAATGAACATAACCAATAAATGCTATCAAGGAATTTACCTTTTTTTTCAAGAGAAGGTAAATCAACAAATGCACATGTGGTGTCAGTTGTAGGTGCTATTAAAAAAAAATAAGGCAGGGTAAAGGAATAGGATGTAACAGAGGATGACGTTTCAGATGGTATTCCAACTATTTAATGTCTCTCAGTGAAGTGAAGGAGCAAGTTATGCAGATCCCTGGGAAGAGGCAGAGGAAATAGCATTGTAGAAGCCTCTTGGGAGCAACACTGATTGACTCTAAGAAAGGCAAGTCGGTTGGTGGCACTGGAGCAGATAAAAAAGGGGTGTGGGTAGGAGACGAGGTTGGGACTGTAGCCAGAACCAGACATAGGCTTTGGATTTTATCTTAGAGGGAAGGAGGCCACCAGAGGGTTTGAGATAGATATAGATGTGATTGGAATTTTAAAAACGATTACCCTAGTTGCTGTGTGTAAAGTATACTAGGAAGGGCTAAATTGTAAGCAGAGAGACTAGTTCAGGAGACTATTGACTGCAGAAGTCCAGGTGAGTGAGAAGGGGGACCTATACTAGGGTATGCTGGGGGATGTGAGAAGTAATCAGCTTGAGGATATATTTGGAAGGTTAATTCCAGCATAATCTCATAATCTGTTGATATGGATTTGAAAAAAAGGAGTCAAGCCTGGCTTGAAAAATTTTGCCTGAGCTTCTGACTAAATGGTGGGGATCACACGACAGAGGATGAGATAGTTGGGTGGCATCACCGACCCGATGGACATGAGTTTGAGCAAGCTCCAGGAGTTGGTGATGGATAGCGAAGCCTGGCGTGCTGTAGTCCACTGGGTCTCAAAGAATTGGACACGACTGAGTGACTGAACTGAACTGCTGCACAAAAAAAAAGAAAAAAGAAAGAAAAAGGAGTTCCTGACTAAAAGGTTTGAAGAAGGGAGCACCCCAAGTTCAGTTTTGCAAAAATTAAGGCGTTATCAAGGCAATTGGATGTGCATTTGTTATGAGTGTGTGTCTGGTATTTAAAACCTGAGGTTACCTAACAATTAATGTAGATAGAGAAGGAAGAGTTTTGTGGAGGGAGCCCTAGGGTCAACCAATATCTGCAGATCAAAACGAGATGAGGATCCAGCTCAAGTATTTCAGAAGACCCAGCTAGTGACTTGGTAAGAATGTCAGGACATTGTAGAGTTCTGGAATCCAAGTGAGAAATGAGTACCTCCAGAAAAGAAGGGGGAAAAAAAAAAAGAAAAAGGAGGATAATACGAAAAGTACAGAAAGAAAATATGCAAAGCATGGTAAGATACGAAAACCGCTACTTGAACAATTCTTCTAGCTCACCTTGGGCTTACAATCTGGTATAAATGAGTGACGTTCACTCACTTTCCAATTAAAAATTGTGCATATCGCCAAAACATGGGCTGCAAAAGGAGAGTAAACAGATTTGAAATGAAAGCATCTTACATTCGGTGATACTGAACTCAAGCATATCACACCACATTTTGAACCAAATGCTTTTATCTTATAAACTATAAAGAAGCTCTATGTAAAATTTTAATGCAAGTGTGTATATAATTTACATGAGCAGGAAGGACATGAAAATTTTGTCTTGAGGAACAGCATAATAATAGACATGAAAAGAATTACAGACATTGCAGTTAAATGAGGTCAAACTTATGAAATAACTGTGCTGTAAATATTTGAGTTAAAAGCTTATTCCTAAGTAAAAGCATCAGTGCCTCTCAAACTTCAACATTTATCAAAAACAACTGGAGAATTTATTCAACATAGATTGCTGCTTCGTCCTCTCAGGATTGCTGATTCCATAGGTCTGCTTTTGGCCCAAGGATCTACATCTGTAACAAATTCCTAAAGTGTTTGTTGCTAGTGGTCCCAGGGCCACATTTGAGGAATTACTCTATAACCTACAGCTCCTAGGGGCTGAGGTCCTTTTTGTTTTGTGTTTATTAAACACCAATAATAAGAGTAATGGTGACTTCATATTTATCTAATAATGTCAGGCCCTGTGCTAGACATTTTGAAATCATTATCTCATTTCATACCCAAAACAACCCTGTGAGATAGAAGACATTTTATGTATATGAAAGCTGAGTTGATCAAAGGAGGTTAAATAACATGCCCAGTTATCAACTAACAACTGGTGAAAGTGGAAGTTGCTCAGTCATCCAACTCTTTGTGACCCCATGGACTGTACAGTCCATGGAATTCTCCAGGCCAGAATACTGGAGTGGGTAGCCTTTCCCTTCTCCAGGGGACCTTCCCATCACAGAGACTGAACCCAGGTCTCCCGCATTGTGGGGGCGGATTCTTTACCAGCTGAGCCGCCAGGGAAGCCCAACTGAGGAAGCTGGTAATAAAACTGCTGTCTGCCAGAACAATGCAGGCTACAGCCTTGCTCCTAAAACTGTGGTGTGGGTTCCAGCTGCACTGGTGTCACCTGGGAGCTTGTTAGAAATGCAGAATCTCAGGCCTTTTCCCAGACCTCTTGAATCAGATTCTTTAATTTTAACATCCTGAGGTGATTCATCTGACCCTGAAGTTTGAGGTGCACAAGTGTAGAGGACTTCTCAGCATGATTCTGAACAGATAGGCAATCAGGAAACAATGGGTGGAAGGAAGAATTCAGAACAAGTAGTAGTTGGGATTCTCTTTGTGATGACACCAGAATACACAGCATTCCACCCAGGGAATGAGAGAGGAGAGATGCTTCAGGGATTTGACTGAAGCATATGAAGTTGCCACATTTTAACTATTTTTGAACTGCGGAAGCAGTGACCTGACAGAGCTAGGGACTCAAACTGAGCTGCCTCTGAGCCCCAAAGGTACATTGCAAATGAATAATGTCAGCTGATCTACTTTATTGTGAACGATTTAAAAACAAATGTCAGAGGCCGTACAGCCTGACCCTGTGTGTGGCTGAACCTGTGTGCTGAACTGAACAGATGGGGGCTGCTCCCCTGCCGCTCCCAAGGGCGGCTTAGAGTATCAGCCCACACCAGGGCTTCTCTCTGGAGCTTCAGTAGTGGCGGCACCAGATCTACAGTGAGGACCATAACCTATTTCTCTTGGGTCAGTATCATTTTTCTGCTGTTTATTTCAGTGTAATCATCAAAAACTGCCTTTCACTCTGAAAAATGTCTCACTTTTGGTGATGAATTGTATGGTCACACAACTAATAAGAAAACTGGGGGAAAAAAGTTATGTTTGGAAAACTACACTCTCAAAATAATAGCAAGATTGGATATGAAATATTTAAGACTTAAGTATAAATTAAGTATAAATGCATTGGAGAAGGAAATGGCAACCCACTCCAGTGTTCTTGACTGGAGAATCCCAGGGACAAGGGGAGCCTGTTGGGCTGCCATCTATGGGGTCACACAGAGTCGGGCATGACTGAAGTGACTTAGCAGTAGCATAAATGATCTAAAATGAAACAAAGATGGTTTATCACAGCCTGTTTTAAGATTTTTTTAATAGCTATAGAGTATAAGGGCAAGAGCATGATGAGCATTGGAAGATCTGGGTCTTGATCATAGTTTTGCCATCCTGAAATTCTGAAAAAGTCAGAGAAACTCTTGTGAGTCTGTTACTTGATTTATGAAATGAAAGCCATAATGTCTACTACTCCACTGACCCCAAGAGCTTATGCTGTTGCTGTTCTGCCATAATGAAGTATTTTGAAAACATTAAAGAACTGCAAGTGATGTTACTACAGGGGAAGTCTCATTCTATAAAGAAAGGAAAAATGAGGGAGAAAACAGGCAAATTTTGATCAGATACAAAAATGGAGATTTGCTAATGCCTTAAATTGAACTATGAAAGATAACTTAGGAACATAGCTGGTCCCTTTCTCCACACGGGGGTGAGCTACTCATTTTCAGTGAATTGTGAAGATACTCTGCCATCATAACTTAAGTGTTTCCCCCTCCATTAGCAATTCCAATCAAAGGGAATTAGTAAGAAATGAAAATAACATACCAAATCCTAATATGAAACCATAATTTCCTATACATTCCAATTTCTTTTTAAAACAAGATATTGCCTTTCATCTGTTACTGGATTTGTGCCTCTGATTAAGGAGATAAGAGTTCTTTTGATGTCTCTAATCTCCTTGTGGTAATGAAGTTGGATGCATTTCTTGTCTGGAGGTGTTTTGAGGACCATTTGTGCTGTGGTCAGTGACTTCCTTTCTGTTTCTAGACTTAAGTACAAACTTTTTAAAGGAAAGATAGTAAATGAGGCAAAGACTAGTTCTCAGCACCTCATCATGGGGCCTGAGGGTGGTAGGTTTCTTGGTTTTCCTGCTAGCCTCAGGAAGTCTATTGACCTTCATACTTAGACTCTTTTGTAATAGATGCTTTGAAGTAGATTTTTTTAAAAATAATAATTTTTCTTTTTTTGTTTGCCTTCTTGGGCACAGTACTGTGTAAACAGTTAAGTATGCCTGAGAACATTGTTTTCCTCTTTGTCACAATTGTCCTGGTTTCTTTGTTACCGAGAGTGGTTGAAAAACACATCATACTAAACTGACTAACTTAAATATGTTTTGAAAAGTTGTCTAGTTTTACTGTTACACATATTTACCTAATACTGTGCTTTGACCAAAGTATTGTCATTTTACTTGTTAAGCTTTGACAGTTGAGGGATGTGCAAGAGCAGAGTCAATGGTTTGAGCCCATGCTATGTGAGTATAGTGTTATCAAACTAGGGATTCACTGGTCTACTTTTTTGCTAATACTGTGTCCTTCAGTCCTTTCTTTTCCATTGTAGGGTAGTATTCCAAGCCTGTCAGTGTCCCAGATGGCTGTATATTCCACAAAATAATGCCCAGGAAACACATGTGCCTTATGGAAACAGGGATGCTGAAACCGGTCCATTTGCTTGAATGTATTAGAGTCCATAAAAAGCTTACTCACAATTTAAAAACTGACTTTCTCCTGATTTCCATCTCTGGGATTGTCATTGTTTGCTCAGTTATAAAGTGGCTTGTTGACACCAAATATTTTAATAATTTGCTTCCAAGGCTTTGTGCCTATGCCTTTGAGAGGCTGGTGTAGTAATTAAACTGTCTTTTAGCTGAAATGCTTGCAAAGCGTCCAGTTCTGTGCCTGGCAGCTGGTGATGCATTATAGAGACATTGAGCTAATCGATTAAAACCGCAGAGGCATGGGAGTTGTCTGACAGCACTGTACTAGGATGAAATTAGTTGGAATTGCATGGTGAAATTAAGGGGAATGCAGCTGATTGCAGCCCTTCTGGGAGAGTCCTGGGTGAGAGGGACGCTGTGCGTTGATCCCTATGTAATTAGGACAGCCATGTTTTAACAGTATTTCTAAAGTATTAAAATGGACTGGATAAATCAGCAGGGCTGCTTCCAGTGAACTTGGCATCCATCCACTGTGACTGAAATAACATGAAATTTTTCGGCTGCTAGAGAATGTGAAATTGGACTAATTGTCTTTTAACTAGTCTGCTCGACTGCTAGCCTGGAGCTAGACCGAGAAGAGAGGCTGGTTGGACTGTGGCTGGGGGATGGGAAACTTAGATTCATGACTGTTATTTCAGCCCATCTGAATGGATAGCACCATCACATATTCAGACAGCTCTGATTTGTACTATCTCATCATTAGGATCCCCTCCTAAATATTTAAAAATCCATTTTAAAGTGGGATGCTTTGATTCAAAGAATACAGGCATCTAACTCCTTGACTTATATAATAATTGCTCATTCCCCTCTTGAGGTTCCCCTAGAATCAGGGAGATTTAGGAACTTGTAAATCTCCCAACATCTGTCCACTTGTAACTCTGACCTGTGGTTTATTCTGAGTGGAGCACATGGTGCAGATGAGGGATGCATATTGCTGATTCAGTGTGTCAAACAAAGGCTTGTTCTGTAATGACTGAGTGTTATGACTGGTCCAACATATACTCTCTGCCTGTGATTAAAGAGAGAGGAGTTACATGCCACTCCTGTAGACACAGGGTTAGGCCACCTGGGCGCACGATGGCTGCTCTAGTATCATTGCATATGGTGAACTGCTAACCAGGTAGCTTAGCATTGTACTTTCCATGGATCCATAAATAAAAGGAGAATTTCTGAGATGCAGACAATTTAACAGTCTTAGAGCACTTATTATCCTTCTTATTTTTTAACATCATTAGGTCACTCGAACTCAGGAAAGTACTCCTGAGCACTATCAGTTGTGTTCTAGAAGGTGAAGTATGTGTGCAAGCATACACACACACACACACACACACACACACACACACACACACAGTGATATTCCAGGAGTTCTAAAGAGATGTAGGGATCATCTCACCACATGTGCTTGCCTTCAGAAAGGTGTGTTTACTTATCACCATCTATTCCTCCAGAGATGACTCTTTACAGTCTGTCAGAAAGCCTCATACTAGATTGTCTCATTTTGATTCACTAGAGAATTCCTTGGGTTAAACTGTGTTGTGTCATCAGGCTTAACATTAAGTAGTATCAGGAAAAAATAGTCTGGAAAAAAAAAAACCACGAATCATTGTGCTGTTTGCACTAAAGTTCTGGTTGTCATACATTGGGTTTCCTCTGTCTCAGGACCCAAGGGGAGAGGTTTGGCTCTGGTCCAGTGAGGGAATAATTCAGCTTCTCTTTGAGCTGCTAGTGGGTCTGTATGGTATGGATCCTGCAAACAGTGTGAAGATCAGAGTTGTGACCTCGCTCTGTCAAGGTCAGAGGACTTCGTGGCATGTCCTTTGCTATATCATTCCTCTCTTATCTTTCTTTTGATTTCCCATTCCTTTTCTTTTTTTCTTCATAGATGTTATTTTTTGTTTGTTTATTTTATCTTGCAGTCTTGTTTGTGTGTTTGTAAGTACTATAAATCATTTTTAAAATAAAGTGTGACATTAAAAATAAAATAATTCTCATACACCTTTCCTTTATCCCAAAGTGCATACAACAAATACTAGAAGGAAAAAAGGGACAGTATTAGGTACACGGGCACTTGTTGCTTGTCTCCAAAATACCTCATGTGCCCTCCTCTTTGGCTGTATTTTTGACCTAAAAGATGTTGTTTATTCAGAGAGACAGTGTTCAAATCTTTTAAAAGGTTTTTAATCATATGTCATTTCTGTGAATTCCAGAATTATAAATAATTGGTAGAAGCAATCCCAGAAATACATTAGACAGATGTGGATAGTATTTGCCAGTATGGAGAGGAAACTATAGATGTGAGTTAAATGTAATTATGATACTAATGGAAATGAATAGCCTCTATATAGAGACCCCTTATATTGTATACAGTGGTTATTACTTAAGACAATAATTAAATTAATGCAGAAGATTACTCTTATGTTACCTTGGAAATGATCTTTTCTCTTATTTTGATAGAGAATAACTATTTCTTAAAAAACCCCACATTTTTATTTAATGTTTATGAACACTTTGCATGTACCTGTCACTCACCTAAACATTTCATGTCTGTGTATCATTTATAAGTGACAATGGCGTTTAATATTCTCAACATTCATCTGTAGTACTTATGAGCTCTTATTTACAGATGAGGAGGACAGAGCTTAGTGGTGAAAGAACCTGTTCACAGACAGAGAGCTAACAAAGGTTAGGTCTGATTGTTGAGGCCAGGCTCTAACTACCATGCTAGAGTGCGCTTTGGAAAGGGCCAAGCAGATGGAAAATATGACTTCCTAAGTGGCTTTCCTGCAGATTTCTTCTCTAAGATTAATTAAAGGGCTCATGGAGCACTCATTCCATTCACAGCATAGTCATATGGTGAATGAAAACATTCTTTAAATAAAATATCCATTTTGCACTCGGAGCAACTTAAGAATCTGATTATGAGAAGTTGATCTCAAGATGGCATGAGGAATAAAAACCAATGAATGGCAGTTGGGGCCACCATAGTCAGATGGTTGGCTTCTTCCATGATTCCACACATGGATGGGAAGATGATCTTTCTAGTTACTGATCGAATGGAAACATTGGTGACCATTATCTGTTTTATGAATTAAGGAGCAATTTATTCTGCATTTAAGATGACCTAGATACTGTACGAGGCACTCTTTAATAATTGAGTGAAACCTTTTCATCTGCATCATCCAAACCCAAAGACACCCACCCTTGGGATAGCAGAGGGAGCCAACAGTCAACAGCAGTGAGACAGGAATGCTGTTACCCTTTGCTCCATCTCAAGCATACTCTAAGGGAAAGGGCTTGAATAGATTTCGTTCTCTCTTCCTTGCTCCTGCCCAGCTGTGGGAGACTGTGCCACTTCTCTCCTCCTCTCTTTAAGTCAAACCTGGGATGATACTTAAGATTTTAGACAGCAACTTAGAATAACCTTTCCAGGACTTGGTATCAGATAAAGAACAATACCAATCCTCAAAATTTGTCCTGCCTTCTTTGAACTGAACTTCTTAGAATAGCTTTCAGACAATAAAGAGAGGGAAGGATAGGAATTAATATTGTGCAGTTGTTGTTCCTCATTGATAATAGAACATTTTATTGTAATAATCTCAAGGTACTGTTACTGAATTTTATATAAAATAATACATAATAGTAAAAGTGAAGAGAAATGAGGACAGTTTTCCTCATTTTTGACATCGTAGACAAGATCCTTCACAACTAAGCGTCTGCATTTTTCTGCAGCCTGATGCCTCACACAGCCCTGTACACCCGGGCCCTACAGATCTCCTGTTCTGAGTGCCAACCTCTTTTCTCTTTACGTTCAGACACTTGCACCTCTCTCCTGGATTGCTTCCTGTCCCGTACCCCTGTTCCTTCCTCTTTAAAAGCCTAAATTTACTTCACTTTTTAAGACTCAGAGTAGAATTTAAATGTTTATGTATAGCACTTCTTCTACCATCTCTTACCAGTTAAGACTCAATTAGGTGCACACTCCTACAAACCTCTGTAGTACCCTGCATCCCATCCCATCCCATCCCATCCCATCCCATCCCGTCCCATCCCATGCCATCCCATCCATCCCATTCCACCCTTAACCCTATTATAACACCCATAGCTCTGTTTTATGGAGTATCTTCATTAGTCTGGCTCCCATCCCCAGGGAAGTCACACACTTGAAGGCAGGGACTGTTACTCTTTTCTACTCTTGTGCTTTTAATGTCTGGCAGAGACCTGAAACACAACCAGTGAGTTGAGTTCCAAAGGTCAGGTAGCCGATTAAATGGTTGTGCTAGGCTTATGCCCAGCCTCCTAACCCTGGCGTTCTCACCGTTATTCTTACAGATCCTGTCTAGATCATTATTTTTTCCAGTGTGTTCCCTTGATATAATTACATATAATTTTACCCTCTACATGGTAGGATTTTCTTGGTTTAATTAAAGCCTTCTGGAAAGTTATATACCTTTGTGTTGATAATGTTTTTACTCATTCATTCAGTCATTCTGTCAACTATTGGCTAGATTTTTCTGGATATAAAAATATTCATAGTTTTTTAAAAACTCTATGAGACAGGCAAGCAAGCTGGCAGCATAGTATAAGCACTGCGTTGATGCCCCCAAATGCTTTATGATATTAAAGGAATCTGCAGTCACCAAATACTTTTGCTGATTTGACTGAGGTAGTTGTCTCCTTGGGGGCCACAGAAAATTGATGTGAATGACTGACTCTGCTGTCTCCTCCCTGTCATTGTCGCATGCTATTACAAACAGTAATAGCACAGATGTGAAGGCCTTTCTTAGCACTTCATCATCTGAATTTGGCTTTGTTCTTACTTTTCTATTAGGTGGTTTCTAAATACACTACTTTCTTATAACCTTCTCCAATATAGTTGGAGGACTGACTCGCTCTGAGAATGAGGTTTCTGAAATCACTACTTTTCCCACTGTGAAGAAGATAGAAAAAGAAACAAAGGAATATCCTTTTGATACAGTGGAAATAGGATATTGCTCTATAGTGAAATAGCAGTCATGATTTCTTTAAAATCAGCTCCTGGAAGGGTGTTGAGCTACTTCTTGTGCAAAGAACAGTGGTTATCCCTGGAGTCTTCCAGATGACACATGGTTAGCAATGCTTGGGGGAAATCTAATTTGCAGATAGGATATTTATCTTTAGATAACAAAAGCCTCAAAATGCAATTTATAATTTTAAAAATGCATATATAGGTTGAAAGAAATGAACTTTGCTGTTTTAGAGTTAGTTGTGGGTAGAAAAAAAAAAAAGCTATGTGAAAATGCTTTTGGAATAACCCTGTCTCTTAGAAGTGCTGTGAAGCTTTCTTTGCTTTTCATTGTATGAGCATTTCACTGCAAGCTCATTTTGTTGTTAAACATGAAGTTTTACAATGTAGATTGCACTAAGAATTTTTTAATGGAGCAATTTAGAGCAGCTGCAAACTGCCCTGGAATTCCCAGGGATTAGTAGACAGACTTTTCTATGATTGCAAATCCCACAGTGAGAGGAGGTGAGGCCTGTGGGCCCTGGAAAAGTGGGGGTGGAAGCAATGGGGCAGGAAGAGAGAGGCTAACCGGATGCAGAGTTGGACAGACTACCTGACTATGTAGGTCTAGATTTATCTACCCCATTCCCTCCATATTTGCTTACCATGTTCCTTCAAGTTAACAACTCCGTGTTTACTCGCCCATGGCCTCCTTGTTTACCCGCCCCATTGCCTCTGCCTGTATGCCTCTCCCACTACTTGCTTGGGCTTCCCTTGTGGCTCAGCTGGTAAAGAATCTGCCTGCAATGTGGAGACCTGGGTTTGATCCCGGGGTTGGGAAGATCCCCTGGAGAAGGGAACAGGTACCCACTCCGTTATTCTGGCCTGGAGAATTCCATGGACTGTGTAGTCCATGGGGTCACAAAGACTCAGACACAACTGAGTGACTTTCAGACTGCCCCTACTCCATGCTTCAAGCCAGGACTCACCAGTATATCCTTACTCTGGCTTCTGTTAAACTTGAAGTGTTTAGAATTAGAGCTTAAAGGAATGTATTTGCTAGATGAGAAAGTGGAAGCTGAGAGATTAAAGACAGTACATCATCGGAGAACGAGTAAATGGTGAAACAGTTTATAACACAGGGTTCTTCAGTTTCAGTGTATGTATGTTCCACCAAATAGGCATGTTTTGTTTTATTGTTTTATACTTGTCATTTTTTTGGTTTTATTTATGTTTTGAAGTAATTTTGTGTAAATGGTTTATTTTTCCTTTTCTCAGAGGAAATCAAACTTTGTGAAGGGACCAATCATATTTCTTAATAACAATATCTACCATCTATTGATTACTTATTATGTGCTAGTGATTTTCTAATCATTTCCTACTTATTCCTTGCAGATTCCCTCTGATAAGGGTTAGCCCAGAACAGGAAACTGGTTTTAAGAGGATAGATACCTGCACAGCTTGGCACAGGGGATGCAGATGAGCCGGGTTTGCCTGGTTTGGAACTCCCCGCTCTTAATGACCACCCCAAAGTCTGAGCTCTGCCATGGTACCCTGCAGTGCTTTCTCTGCTGTGGGCCTCAGACATTTTTGATACATCCTCTGTGTATGCTCAGTGCATGTTAACTAAGGACAGCCTTTCCTTGAGCATCTGTCTTTTCCAAGATGTTTACCTTTAAGAGTCTACACAAAGCCATTTGTCATCTCGTCCAGGTTGTATATGTTGCCCAGGACAGAGCTGATTGTTTAGAGATAGTGATATGGAAATGATTAATATGGCAACACTACTTTAAAAATATATTTTATATATTTTGACTTAATATATAACCTGAGTTCAGAATGAAGCAACCTGGAGAGTGAATAACCATAAAATGCCACTCAGCATAGTTCCTGGCATACGTAAAGTGGTCAGTCAATGGATGTTAAGTGAACAGAAAAAATAAAAGAATAATTTTATGAAATTAGGGTACTATTCATAGAACATAACTATGCAGTTCTCAGTCACTGAAGGAGAGAAGTAATGGTATACAATAACTTTTATTCTGGAGATATGCCAAGTACTATGGCATAGTGTATCACATAGATTATTGTATTTAATTCTTACAATCTATTTCATCATTCCTGCTTTGCAGATGAAAAAATGGGGTGCTAAAGCAGTTAATACTGACCTGCCTCTTGAGAAATCTGTATGCAGGTCAAGAAGTGACAGTTAGAACTGGTCATGGAACAACAGACTGGTTCCAAATAGGAAAAGGAGTACGTTAGCTGAAACTCCAGTACTTTGGCCACATGCGAAGAGTTGACTCATTGGAAAAGACTCTGATGCTGGGAGGGATTGGGGGCAGGAAGAGAAGGGGACAACAGAGGATGAGATGGCTGGATGGCATCACTGACTCGATGGACGTGAGTCTGAGTGAACTCTGGGAGTTGGTGATGGACAGGGAGGCCTGGTGTGCTGTGATTCATGGGGTCACAAAGAGTCGGACACAACTGAGTGACTGAACTGAACTGAACTGAAGACTGTATATTGTCACCTTGCTTATTTAACTTATATTCTGAGTATATCATGAGAAATGCTGGGCTGGATGAAGCAAAGGGGAATCAAGATTGCCAGGAGAAATATCGATAACCTCAGATATGCAGATGACACCACCCTTATGGCAGAAAGTGAAGAACTAAGAGCCTCTTGATGAAAGTGAAAGAGGAGAGTGAAAAAGTTGGCAAAGCTCAATATTCAGAAAACTAAGACCATGGCATCCAGTCCCATCACTTCATGGTTAATAGATGGGGAAACAGTGGCAGACTTTAATTTTGAGGGGGCTCCAAAATCACTGCATATGAAATTAAAAGACTCTTACTCCTTGGCAGGAAAGTTATGATCAACCTAGACAGCATATTAAAAAGCAGAGATATTACTTTGCCAACAAAGGTCCATCTAGTCAAGGCTATGGTTTTTCCAGTTGTCATGTATGGATGTGAGAGTTGGACAATAAAGAAAGTTGAGCACCAGAGAATTGATGCTTTTGAACTGTGGTGTTGGAGAAGACTCTTGAGAGTCCCTTGGACTGCAAGGAGATCCAATCCGTCCATCCTACAGGAGATCAGTCCTGGGTGTTCATTGGAAGGACTGATGCTGAAGCTGAAAGTCCAATACTTTGGCCACCTGATGCAAAGAGCTGACTCATTTGAAAAGACCCTGATGCTGGGAAGGATTGAAGGCGGAGAAGAAGGGGATGACAAAGGATGAGATGGTTGGATGGTATCACCAACTCAGTGGACATGAGTTTAGGTGAACTCCGGGAGTTGGTGATGGACAGGGAGGCCTGGCGTGCTGCGGTATGTGGAATCGCAAAGAGTCGGACATGACTGAGCGACTGAACTGAAGGCAATTAAATTATTTTCCTGAAACTTGTGTCTAGTGAGTTTTGGAGCCAGGATGGAATACAGGAGTCCAATTTCTGGAGCCTTTGCTTTTGCTGTCACATGTGTGTGTGTGTGTGTGTGTGTGTGTGTGTGTGTGTGAATGTGTGTATATGTGAGACACATACTTCGTCATGTTAATTTTTATATATATAAAAAATTTCATGCCTGATCCAGCCCTGGCCAAACTATGATGATGATACCCTGCCCTTCATGAAACCCATAACGTTGGCTTTAATGACCTTTAATAAGCCAGCCCCCTGTCACTGAGCAGTACCATGCTCAGGTCCTGTTTAGCCTGACTGTCTTTCCCATTAAGATGCTGCTCCCACATGGAGACTCCCGTCTAACAGATCTGCCTGTCACAGACCTGAGTTTCCCACTGGATGTAATCCTGGTCTTTTGTACTACTGACCATCCTCTTAAGGAAGTAGAATTAGAGCTCTCTCTCCATAGCCTCCTGGGTGCTGCATATTTCATGGCCGATTGCATTAGGAAAGAGACTCAGTGTATGTGTAGCTTTGCTATCCTAAAAACCTTGACTATATCTATCACAGATTTTAAAGTTGTCTGTTTTCATGTTATCTGCCAAGACTGTCCACTATTAGCCTGAGGGTCTATGTAATATTCACAGTTCAGGTTATCAGTGTAAACCAAAACTCTAGAAAATAGACCCTGGAGGTACCAGCATGCTTTCTCTCCCAGGGTTATATTTCACTTGTCTGGGTCTGAAATGGAAGTGGAGAGGATAAATCCAAACAAGGATTGTTAACCCTAAGAAACACAGCAAACTCAGGGAGACACCAGCCTAAAACATGTAGACACTTCAAGAAAAGGGTGTTAAGCGCGTCTTTATGGGATTAATAGATTTATTAAATTCAAATGCATGTATGAATAAATATTTGGATACATGTGCTTAATGCGAGCAGGCAGTGATGTGGGTGTGTTAACAAAATATGCCCCAGTGCATCTCAGCAGTTGCATTTCCTTCCTGGAAACTGGATAATCAGCTGGCTGTTCCTCCAGGAAATAAAAATAATAGCAAAAGCCTTCCTAATGTACCATCTGCACTAAAAAGAAAAAAAAAATATTTTTTTAAATTGCACATTGAATTTTCTGTAGGTGGTTTGCTTTCTTTTATAACTGTTGCTCAGCCCTTAGCATCTGGTTTGTCACAGAGCACGGGCACCCGTTTTGTGGGAATTTCATTTCCACTCTGAGCAACAAGGAATATAATTCAGAAGCATCTTAAGACTCCTTTTGTGATGCAGTACTTTTAAACTGGTGGCATAATCGTTACAGATTTCCAGAGAGATACAAAGAAGGAAGTGAAGCAGGTTATTGATTGGAGAGGACTGTTTGGATCAAGTCCCACTTTTTCTGACTGTGTTTACAAGTCAGATGGCAAGTGGAATCTACAAGTGGTGTCTAATTGTACCTCTTAGTATGTCTAGATTCTGCAGTATGAATGGCTTTAATCTCCGAGGCAAATGGAAACTACCAATCTCATTCCAGACTGAATTGCAGGTCCAATTCACCATGGAGCCAGAGGGGGAAAGTACCACCCCTCTGCTTAATTTACTCGGCAGTCTAGCTTCTAGTTCCAAGATTTAAAAGGAGATCAACTTCTGTTTCAATAACAGATGAGGATGCTCTAAGAAAGAAGCATTGTGAAGGTATGGTGATAATGCAGAGAGGTGCTTGTGCCTGCCTTTCTCTATTGTGTTTTTAAAGGCCTCATATCTCAGCCTGGGCTTTGTGTAGGGATGCCAGCCCTGAGGTGCATCTGTTTCTTCCAATGGTAATGCAGACCAGGGCCACATTAGGCAAGCAGTCTGTTCCTAATGCATTTAAAGTCTCAGAAAGCAAGCGGTGATTTTATAACTGCAGCCTAGATTTATTCTCCTCCAGTTCCAGCCTCAAGATGATGTTGAAAGAAATGAAATTTTAGTAGAATGAGGTTAGGATGAAATTCCTAGTTAGTTAAAAATTAAATTAGCTAGAGATTTTTGTTTATTGTGAAAGTCACGCGAGATACGCTGGTTTTATATTTTTGAGGTATTTCACTTGCTGTTCAGGTACAAGCTGTCAATCAAGGCTAATCAAACTGGCACAGTTAACATGATACATCATAAAATTTCACAATAATGTCAACCTGTAATTCTGTCAATCTGGTTAAGGGAAATGGGCTAAAAACAATATTGTCATTTTGTAATAACACTCGGAAGGTATTACAGAATAATGTTGCCATCATCTCCCTAACTCGGTGCCTGGCTTCTACCAGAGGCAGCCCTTGCTGCTAACAAATGGCCAGGTGGTCTAAGCCTATCATTGCTGTTGCTCCCCGTGAGATTTGGAGTAGGGCCCCGCAAACGGGGGATGCTGCCCTGCAGCGTTTCTCCAGGCTGACTTCTTTGATGCATTACAAAAAAAGTAACTGCCAGCATTTCACAGGACTTG
The DNA here is from genome assembly GCF_000754665.1 of Bison bison bison. Lineage (NCBI taxonomy): Eukaryota > Metazoa > Chordata > Mammalia > Artiodactyla > Bovidae > Bison > Bison bison. The sequence goes on along the minus strand of NW_011494814.1, from coordinate 590,725 downwards.
TCTCATGTGGTATAATGTGCCCAGGCCTTGAGTATTCTTATTTATTCAGCCAGCTTACTTATTATACTTATCTCTCCCTTTTTATGAAGCTACGTTCAGTGGTATTTCAAAAGCATCCACTTGAAAAAGCACGCACTTAACTATAAAACACAGGCCACCCATTACACAGAGTGATGGAATAATTCCTTCTATGAATGTTCTGTTTTGCTGTGCAGCCCCAGGACATCGGGGTTCCACATGGAATTAGGAGATAATAGACTCTCCACTCAGGGAGCCCCTGTTTAACCTTGACGTTCCCTGGGAATCCATGCCTACTTAGTGGACTCCATTCAGTTGGCAGCTCTTTCTTATAGCCAAGATGGCTGGATTATAACTCTTAGGTATTTCTTTCTCTCATGAAAGATAAACATGAGTAAAATAAAATAAACATAAACATAAAACCTTCTACAAATTATTATTTTAAAGCTGAAGAGGTTTCCTGCAAGTATATCTCACCCAGAAGCATAAACAATGAAAGAATAGAAGTAGAGCTTCACGGTTTGATTGGAGGAAGGGTCCAGATGCAGCTTCCTCTTCCCCTGCCCTTCATGAGCACATTGTATAAATGGCTGATGTACATCATTTCTTGTATTCCATTCTAGGACTCTCTATGCATTTTCTGGAATACACTTTGCCCTGATTATGAGACAAACTCTTTTGAAGGAAAAAAGACTCAGGAGGTTGAGAAATTTTCAGGTTGCCATCATGAATGCGAATGCATTTAAAGTTGCATGAGGGTCAGAGGAAGATGAGGAAGCAGTCTTATCAATACCACCACTGCACTGGTTACACTGCCATTAAGAATACCAGTATCACGTCCTGGCATGTCGTACCACTCGCGTCAGTAGCAGCTCTGGTGACCGTCAGAGATTCTAGTAGTTGTCTCCTCAGGACTGAGCTCCTCCTGTAGACTGTCCTAGGCACTGGACTGCATCTGTGTTATTGTTCTTGCCCAACTCTCTTCATTGCTCCACATCCCCGACTCATAGTTCAACAATCTTAAGATGTAGAAAAGAAAAGTGGATTCCAGTGGATTTGGGAAATAATTTAAAAAATCAATTTAAAAGCATGGACAAGTTACTATAAAACTTAATTTAAGGCAACAAAAGATGAAGGTGGGCATGGTAGAGATGATCCCTTCTTCCTCCTCTTGCTTCCCTCCTTTCTTCTTAATAAACATTTATTGAGCATCTATTTAGGGTTAAAACTCTTGACAGACAATGAAGATATTAAAATCTTCTAAAAGCCTTTTGATAAAACCATATGATTCAAGTGATTTGATAAGTATAACGATAGAAAAACGAGAGAAAACACTTAGGATGGCATCTAGCGTTTCCTTCATCAGTTTTGATAAGGAGTTTTTAATATAACAGAAAGCTTAATAAAACAATGAGTAATACATACAAAGGGCTTACCATGTGGCACTTGTGGTTAAAAACCCGCATGACAGTGCAGGAGACAGAAAAGCATGGGTTCGATCCCTGGGCCAAGAAGATCCCCTGGAGGAGGGCATGGCAACCCACTCTGGTGGGATTGACTGGAGAATCCCCATGGACAGAGAAGCCTGGTGGGCTACAGTCCATAGAGTCACAAAGAGTTGGACATGACTGAAGCAACTTAGCACAGCACCGCACAATACATACATAACGATTTCTCTTGAGTGGTAATTAGGTTAACTTGAAAAGAGTAGAAGAAAGTATCTTGTAATTATCAAATGATATAATTAATTGAAAAGAGAGATGCAAAATTCCAAAATTTAAAAGTGCTATGTTTTGCTTATGGCCAAACTCTAGAGGTAAAACTAATCCCAAGAGCTATGTGTTCAGAATTCAGACGTTAGAGAATTAAATTAGTATTAATATATGAAAATAAACAGTTTGGTCATTGGGTAGTTCAAAGTAAAGGAAAGGGTCATCTTTGATCACTAAATGATGGGTCGTTAATCCAGGAAGACAAGATTTACTGAAGAGTTGTAGGCGGCATGCTCTGCAGTTGCTTAATAAGGAAAGGTGAGTAAAGGGATGTTCACATGTGCCCATAGAACAAGGTAGAAGGTTATGGTGCCATGAGTATGATGCAGGCATACAGCTGAAGTTTAGAGAAGGGAGAGCTAGCTTCTATCCTGGGAAAAGGGCCTGGCTCCATGGAAAAAGTTCCAGTGGTTTCTTGTTGCACTTAAGCCATAGGAGTCTAAAATCATTCCCATGAAATCATGGTCTCACCCCCACCTACTTCTCTAGCTTCCTTTCTTTTCTTCACTCACATTAGCCTTCAGTGTCTTGAACTCTCCATTTTCTTTCCCTCTGCAGTGTTCAGATGTATTTCCTGCTGTGTCCCAGTGCCCATTCTTTCATCTGTTTTACTTTGATTCTCACTTCACAAAAAATCTCATCTAAAGTGTAACTTCCTCAGGGAAGCCTTTTTGATGCCTCACTCTAGGTCTGGGTTCCTTTGTTATAAACTCTCAAGGGCTCAAACCTTGCCTTCCAAAGCCCTTGCAATTATACATCGATTGTCATAATAGATTATTCACTTTCTGTCTCCTCCACTGACTGTAAGCTCCATGAAAGAAGGAATAGTGTCTATTTTTGCCTGACTTTTTATTCCTAGTTTCTTATGATTGACATTTTTGAGACAGTAAAGACATCTGCATTTATTGGCTAAAGGAGTACCTTAAAAAATGGTCAGGAATCGCACCTTCCAAGACTGGAAAAGTGAGGGAAGAGCATCAGCAGGGATCAGTGATGAGCATGTCCTTGGAATGTCAAGGATCTGATGAGGTCTGCCTTGGCCAGAGCCGCCTGGTGGGAAGGTGGGGCTGGATCACCATAGAGCCCCTCGCCCTTGATTGCGATGCTGGGGCATTTGGAATCTTGGAGTGGAGTCTGGGTTGTTAAGAGAATGACTTCTCAGGACTCTAAGAAGGAAAGATAATTTCACAGGAGGAATAGACCAGTTTTATTTATTTCAAAGTAAGATTTATGAAAGGATTTCAACAAAACTTTTGTGGGGATCACAAAAAGTGCAGTTATACAAAAGTAGTAATTTTAAATGAGAACAGCTTTAAGACACTTACGTGTTTATTATGTGTAAAACACCATTCTGACCACTGATAAGAAATGAATAAAGTGTGGTTCTTGGCCCTTTCTGATGAAGAGAGGGGAGGACAGAGGACGAAGTGGGTAACTACAGTTCAGCAAGGAACAATAGAATTTCCCCAAATAGGACTGTGCTGAAGCCATACTGTGATGACCAAAACAGATAAACACCTCCTAGCTCCTGTAAGGTAGTGGCTTAAAAGTAAGCCCCAAAGTTGAGATCTTCAGTCTCTACCATTCCAGGGAGACATTAACAAGACTTCTTTTTAGAAGCCCTGTCTAGATCCTAAAAGCCTGACACCCTGTGCAGAGCGCGTGGCTGACTGTCATTCCTCTCCAGCTCCATCCTAGCCTCCCATGGCCTTACCAGAAGCCCTCCGAAGGTTCCAAAGATAAGGCACATCCTACTCCTCAAATAAAGGACTCAACAGCAAACATTTGAAATACAAAGAAAGGCTGCTTATTGGCATCAACTCCACAGGATAACGTTAGGCTCTGTTGCCTAGTTAAAGCATATGGATTAGTTCTAAATAAACATCATGACCCATAAATAATTGAGATGATTATTCTCCAAAATTTTAGTTAGCATCCAAATGAGACATATTTCATTTTAATATGAGAGTATTTATGGAGCCCATAAAGAGTGATATTGTTTCAAACCTTTGTCCTATAGAGAGTAAAGTCTTTATTTATTAAAAGTTCAAGATGCCATTTGGTGAAGGATAATATTACTCACTTAGAAAAAAAGTAGTCAACCAGAATGCAATGGAATGGAATCAGAAATCCTATCTGTTTTCACAGGCTAAGGCTTTAATATAATGTTGTTGTGCTCAGTCTTGTCCAACTCTTTGCAACCCCATGAACTATAGTCTGCCAGGCTCCCCTGTCCATGGGATTCTCCAGGCCAGAAAGTGGGTTGCCATTTCTTTCTCCCCAGGATCTTCCCGACCCAAGGATCAAACTCACATCTCTAATGTCCCAGTATGAAAGAAAGAATGTTAACTTATTTGATCATCTATGCTACAGTACTTGCCAAATATTAAAATCTTAAAGCAATGCAAAGCATAACACATTCTACCCTTTGAAAGACAAATACTCCTAGCTTCTTCCAAATGTTGCCATGAAATAATAACAGTAAAAATGCAGCCTTTGATGAAAAACTAAGGAATTAGTCTTGATTTTCTGATGCAGTTCTACTGGCAGAATGAGTTGAACCATCATTCTCCCATGTAGAGAATATTCACCAAAACTTAACTTTAATTCCTCTAAGAGTTATTTTATGTCCATTGAAGATATTGCTAATTCATCAATGTCTCCTTTCCTAGATATATATTTATGTAGCCATTCAGTGTGTATATATATATATATATACGCACACATGTGCCCCCATGCACACATATGTACACATAGATGCCTACCTTGGTAATGAAAACTTCACATAAAAGGCTGTAATTTTCTTTCATAAATGCAGTTTCTTCCATGCCTACCTATCTGTCTTTGCAACATTTTTTTCCTGATGTTAATTCAAGGTATTGATTTAAACCTATTAAGCCTAGTCGAGTCCTGTGTGTCTTAGATAATGTAGTCCTAACAGATGAGGGCACCTGGGGTGCAGCTGCGAACCACCACTATATCACAATTATGTTTGGCTGTGGATGTAACTATCTATATCATAGAGATCTGCATCTAGTTTTGCGTAGTCTGCATAAAAACTTGGTATCCTATGATAGCTACAGAATTTTGAGTAGAAATTCTCTCAACTCCATTCTTTTTGATTCATATATAAACCATCATGAAGCTAAACTGCCTATAAATTGAGAACATAAGCTTAAAATGCAGTCTGCCTGGATCTAAGCCCAGTGCTGCCTTTTACTAGGAGTGTGATCCGAGAAAGTTACCTGACTCTCTTTCCTCAGTTTCCTCACTACCTCTGGGTTGTTTCGAGCATAAATACATTGACACACACAAAGCACTTAGATTACACCATATATATCATATGCTGCCAATAAATGTCCTTCATTGTAATTATCTGGAAATGTTTATGTATGCTATTATTCGTGATCTAACAAAAAATAAAATTATAAAAGTGTCTTGTACCCAATAATGAATATAGGAAGATTTTAATCTCTGTATATCTTCCCTTTACTTTCATTTATCATTATTTTTAACTTGGAGATGCTGAGTATGTATTTCGCTAAAAATACTGCCCAGTAGCCAAATGGTATCCATGATCTTCAGTAATTTGACTCATGGCTACTTAAGAGGCAAATAACAAAATAAACGCACTAAAAAACAACAACAACAACACTATATTAAGTGTTTTGGATTCTCCTGGGTCCTGCTGTCAAGAACCCTGCTGCTTGCGTAAAAGAAGAATCCATCTCACATCTTTCCATTAGGAAGGAGTGGGTGCACTGACATTTCCAGCTCTTTCAGGGGAGCCTGTCTGAGTTCGCCAGTTCGCTGGTGTCGGAGCCTCGTGCTGCCACCGCAGCATGAGACACATTATTTTCATCACAGCCAGTGTCACTTCACCCGTTCCAAGTTTTCAGGCTGCTGAAGGTGTGCCTCGTCCTGCCCTCCTTTCAGATTGGCTTTGAGGAGCTGGATGGACCGGAGATTTGATCTCACATTGTGCGGTACATGGAGAAATTGGTTATTAATATTTTTGAGGCATTTCCTGCAGTGAAAGGTCTGTTGTGCTTTCCACTGAACCGCCCAGATGTTCAGTTTTTTCTCAATTAGCTCTTTCACATTGTGCCAGGATAAAGATGAAGTTTCAGGGAAAGCTTCACAGACAGTTCTTCAGTGGCTTTATTGCCTGCCTAAGATGAATCAACTTCTACCATTTTGAGAAATTACTAGAACTTTGCTGACTAGTATACTTGATAAATCAATGTATGAAGCCCAAAGAATATGTTTTCTTCTACCTTTCTAACCCCTTTCCTCTTATCAAGGTCTGTCCTACCTTTGTTTTTCCTTTCCATTTGGTCTCTGAGGATATACCATATGCACAGAGGTAGTAGAATTTTTATTTCAGAGAATTTTAGGGAGATAGTGTGTAGGTAGGAAAGTAGTTTAATAGTTGTCTAACCTATGAAGTCCTTTTCCATATAAATGAATAATATTAATATTTTTTAATTTGGCCATATTTGTTTAACTAAGCATAATACCTGGAGGGCTTCTCTGGTGGCTCAGCAGTAAAGAGTCCACCTGCCAATGAAGGAGACAAGGCTTTGATCCCTGTGTCAGGAACATCCCCTGGAGCAGATGATGGCAACCCACTCCATTTTTGGCCTGGGTAATCCCATGGACAGAGGAACCTAGCAGCCTACAGTCCATGGGGTTGCAAAGTAGTCAGACATGACTTAATGACTAAACAACAACAAGAACAATAACTGGAAGTTGAATAATAGAAAAACAGGAACAGAAATGTTCCTTCCTTCCTTTTCCTAGTTGCCACCACTAACCCCATCCTGGAATGGTGACTGTCTTCAGGGGTGGCCAGGGAGGGAGCTATATTAATTTTGCAATCTGTATCAGTCCTCAAGTTACCACTAATTGGCATGCAATTTAAATAAGAACACTGGGCTTCTGTGCAAATGAAGCTTCATGACTGGTCTACTTGACTACTTCCGTTGGATTCTTACCTTTAGGATCCTTAATACAGAATCAGACAAATTGCACTCATCTCACATGCTAGCAAAGTAATGCTCAAAATCCTCCAAGCCAGGCTTCAACAGTACGTGAACTGTGAACTTCCAGATGTTCAAGCTGGATTTAGAAAAGGCAGAAACCAGAGATCATATTGCCAATATCCACTGGATCATCGAAAAAGAAAGAGAGTTCCAGAAAAACATCTATTTCTGCTTTATTGGCTATGCCAAAGCCTTTGACTATGTGGATCACAATAAATGGTGGAAAATTCTGAAAGAAAAGGGAATACCAGACCACCTGATCTGCCTTTTGAGAAATTTGTATGCAGGTCAGGAAGCAACAGTTAGAACTGGACATGGAACAACAGACTGGTTCCAAATAGGAAAAGGAGTACGTCAAGGCTGTATATTGTCACCCTGTTTATTTAACTTGTATGCAGAGTTCATCATGAGGAATGCTGGACTGGAAGAAACACAAGCTGGAATCAAGGTTGCCAGGAGAAATATCAATAACCTCAGATATGCAGATGACACCACCCTTATGGCAGAAAGTG
>NW_011494814.1:582631-583278 GCF_000754665.1 Bison bison bison | reverse complement strand
ATCGAAAAAGAAAGAGAGTTCCAGAAAAACATCTATTTCTGCTTTATTGACTATGCCAAAGCCTTTGACTATGTGGATCACAATAAACTGTGGAAAATTCTGAAAGAGATGGGAATACCAGACCACCTGACTTGCCTCCTGAGATCTGTATGCAGGTCAAGAAGCAATAGTTAGAACTGGACATGGAACAACAGACTGGTTCCAAATTGGGAAAGGAGTACGTCAAGGCTGTATATTGTCACTCTACTTATTTAACTTCTACATGCAGAGTACATCATGTGAAATGCTGGGCTGGATGAAGCACAAGCTGGTATCAAGATTTCTGAGAGAAATATCAATAACCTCAGATATGCATTTGATACCACCCTTATGGCAGAAAGTGAAGAAGAACTAAAGAGCCTCTTGATGAAAGTGAAAGAAGACAATGAAAAATCTGGCTTAAAACTCAACATTCAAAAAATGAAGATCATAGCATAAAGTTCCATCACTTCATGGCAAATGGATGGGGTAACAATGAAAACAGTGACAGACTGTTTTCTTGGGCTCCAAAATCACTGCAGATGGTGACTGCAGCCATGAAATTAAAAGATGCTTACTCCTTGAAAGAAAAGCTATGACCAACCTAGACAACATATTAAACAGCAGAG
>NW_011494814.1:579866-582531 GCF_000754665.1 Bison bison bison | reverse complement strand
GCTATGGTTTTTCCAGTAGTCATATATGGATGTGAGAGTTGGACTATAAAGAAAGCTGAGCACCAAAGAATTGATGCTTTTGAACTGTGGTGTTGGAGAAGACTCTTGAGAGTCCCTTGGACTGCAAGGAGATCCAACCAGTCCATCCTAAAGGAAATCGGTCCTGAATATTCATTGGAAGGACTAATGCTGAAGCTGAAAGTCCAATACTTTGGCCACCTGATGCGAAGAGCTGACTCATTTGAAAAGACCTTGATGCTGGGAAAGATTGAAGGCAGGAGGAGGAGGGGACAACAGAGGATGAGATGGTTGGATGGTATCACTGACTCTATGGACATGAGTTTGAATAAGCTTTGGGAGTTGGTGATGGACAGGGAAGCCTGGCATGCTGCAGTCCGTGGGGTCACAAAGAGTCGGACACGACTGAGCGACTAAACTGAATACAGCGTCGGTGGAGCTGCCCAAGCTCTATGTCCATGTCCAGTACTAGGTGGGGGCATCACGGAACATGTGTTACTCTGCTTTACCATCTGGTGTTCATTCACTCAGTATTACACTTTTCCTCTAGGTACCAGTCTTATCCCACTTCTCAGCCCCTGAATTTGGATTGAGTTGCTTACACTTGTGATTTTGGAAATGGGTCGGGATTTAGATGTTTCAAGTAGAGCTCTGACTGCTTCTGGTTATGCCATAGTATGGAGTTTAGCAATGGACATGCAAGCCCTTTGCTGAGACTTTTAGAAGAAAAACTCATTCTTTTCTCTGGATTTGAATCTGAGAAGACAGGGCGTTGGCAGTGGTGTTGGCCATCTCACTATTTCATTGAGCCTGAGCTTGAAGTCCATCAAGTGGAAAGCAAATTGGAGACCGAGAGAAACCTGATCTTGCTGACATAATTTGAACCCCTGAGTAAAATGCTATCTGAAATTCTAGATGCTAGGCCCCGCCTTCCTTCCCTCCTTCCCTTCATCCTTCCCTTTTCCCCTTCCTCCCTCCAGTTTTTAAACACTTAAGTCTGAGCTGAATTGGTTATTTTGTGTCTACACTTCAGTTTATGTTGACTTGAATCTTCTCTCTCTTACTTAGAGTTTTCAATGTTACAAAGGAAGAGAGAAGTGGAATGAAAATCAAAGATAAAATATATGGTATTACAGAGCTTTTTTTCCTTTAGAAGAGAATAAAATTAAGATCTAAGAAAATATTTGGAACATTATTCAATGTCACTCATGAATCATTGAAACATTTAAATTTAATACAGTGGTTTCTGAGGAAGTGATTGCCTTAAGTACCAAGTACATGAGTGGTAAGTCATACAAAACATGTAGTTGTTTAGATGTGAGTCATTCTTTTGATAACTTCTGTGAAGTAGTTTTAAATTAGATGACCATTATATCTACTACTGCGGGCAGGAATCCCTCAGAAAAAATGGAGTGGCCATCATGGTCAACAAAAGAATCCGAAATGCAGTACTTGGATGCAATCTCAAAAATGACAGAATGATCTCTGTTCGTTTCCAAGGCAAACCATTCAATATCACAGTAATCCAAGTCTACGCCCCAACCAGTAACGCTGAAGAAGCTGAAGTTGAACGGTTCTATGAACCAACAAGACCTTTTAGAACTAACACCGAAAAAAGATGTCCTTTTCATTATAGGGGACTGGAATGCAAAAGTAGCAAGTCAAGAAACACCTGGAGTAACAGGCAAATTTGGCCTTGGAATACGGAATGAAGCAGGGCAAAGACTAATAGAGTTTTGCCAAGAAAATGCACTGGTCTTAACAAACACCCTCTTCCAACAACACAAGAGAAGACTCTATACATGGACATCACCAGATGGTCAACACCGAAATCAGATTGATTATATTCTTTGCAGCCAAAGATGGAGAAGCTCTATACAGTCAGCAAAAACAAGACCAGGAGCTGACTGTGGCTCAGATGATGAACTCCTTATTGCCAAATTCAGACTTAAATTGAAGAAAGTAGGGAAAACCACTAGCCATTCAGGTATGACCTAAATCAAATCCCTTATGATTATACAGTGTAAGTGAGAAATAGATTTAAGGGCCTAGATTTGATAGACAGAATGCCTGATGAACTATGGAATGAGGTTCATGACACTGTACAGGAGACAGGGATCAAGACCATCCCCATGGAAAAGAAATGCAAAAAAGCAAAATGGCTGTCTGGGGAGGCCTTACAAATAGCTGTGAAAAGAAGAGAAGCGAAAAGCAAAGGAGAAATGGCAAGATATAAGCATCTGAATGCAGAGTTCCAAAGAATAGCAAGAAGAGATAAGAAAGCCTTCTTCAGCAGTTCCAAAGGATAGCAAGAAGAGATAAGAAAGCCTTTTTCAGCAATCAGTGCAAAGAAATAGAGGAAAACAACAGAATGGGAAAGACTAGAGATCTCTTCAAGAAAATTAGAGATACCAAGGGAACATTTCATGCAAAGATGGGCTCAATAAAGGACAGAAATGGTATGGACTAACAGAAGCAGATGATATTAAGAAGAGGTGGCAAGAATACACAGAACTGTACAATAAAGAACTTCTTGACCCAGATAATCACGATGGTGTGATCACTGACCAAGAGCCAGACGTCCTGGAATGTGAAGTCAAGTGGGCCTTAGAAAGCTTCACTACAAACAAAGCTAGTGGAGGTGATA
>NW_011494814.1:574167-579724 GCF_000754665.1 Bison bison bison | reverse complement strand
AGGATATGCAGATGACACCACCCTTATGGCAGAAAGTGAAGAGGAACTCAAAAGCCTCTTGATTAAAGTGAAAGTGGAGAGTGAATAAGTTGGCTTAAAGCTCAACATTCAGAAAACTAAGATCATGGCATCCAGTCCCACCACTTCATGGGAAATAGATGGGGAAACAGTGGAAACAGTGTCAGACTGTTTTCTGGGCTTCAAAATCACTGCAGATGGCGACTGCAGCCATGAAATTAAAAGACGCTTACTCCTTGGAAGGAAAGTTATGACCATCCTAGATAGCATATTCAAAAGCAGAGACATTACTTTGCCAACAAAAGTTCGTCTAGTCAAGGATATGGTTTTTTCCTGTGGTCATGTATGGATGTGAGAGTTGGACTGTGAAGAAGGCTGAGCGCTGAAGAATTGATGCTTCTGAACTGTGGTGTTGGAGAAGACTCTTGAGAGTCCCTTGGATTGCAAGAAGATCCAACCAGTCCATTGTGAAGGAGATCAGCCGTGGGATTTCTTTGGAAGGAATGATGCTAAAGCTGAAACTCCAGTACTTTGGGCACCTCATGCGAAGAGTTGACTCATTGGAAAAGACTCTGATGCTGGGAGGGATTGGGGGCAGGAGGAGAAGGGGACGACAGAGGATGAGATGGCTGGATGGCATCACTGACTCGATGGACATGAGTCTGGGTGAACTCCGGGAGTTGGTGATGGACAGGGAGGCCTGGCATGCTGCGATTCATGGGGTTGCAAAGAAATTTCTCAAGAGGCAGAGCAGGTGGTCTGGTATTCCCATCTCTTTCAGAATTTTTCACAGTTTATTGTGATCCACACAGTCAAAGGCTTTGGCATAGTCATTAAAGCAGAAATAGATGTTTTTCTGGAACTCTCTTGCTTTTTCCCTGATCCAGCGGATGTTGGTAATTTGATCTCTGGTTCCTCTGCCTTTTCTAAATCCAGCTTGAACATCAGGAAGTTCACGGTTCACATATTGCTGAAGCCTGGCTCGGAGAATTTTGAGCATTACTTTACTAGCGTGTGAGATGAGTGCAGTTGTGCTGTAGTTTGAGCATTCTTTGGCATTGCCTTTCTTTGGGATTGGAATGAAAACTGACCTATTCCAGTCCTGTGGCCACTGCTGAGTTTTCCAAATTTGCTGGCATATTGAGTGCAACACTTTCACAGCATCACCTTTCAGGATTTGAAATAGCTCAACTGGAATTCTATCACCTCCACTCACTTTGTTCATAGTGAAGCTTTCTAAGGCCCACTTGACTTCACATTCCAGAATGTCTGGCTCTAGGTCAGTGATCACACCATTGTGATTGTCTGGGTTGTGAAGATCTTTATTGTACAGTTCTTCTGTGTATTCTTGCCATCTCTTCTTAATATCTTCTGCTTCTGTTAGGTCCATACCATTTCTGTCCTTTATCGAGCCCATCTTTGCTTGAAATGTTCCTTTCGTATCTCTGATTTTCTTGAAGAGATCTCTAGTCTTTCCCATTCTGTTGTTTTCCTCTATTTCTTTGCATTGATCGCTGAGGAAGGCTTTCTTGTCTCTTCTTGCTATTCTTTGGAACTCTGCATTCAGATGCTTATATCTTTCCTTTTCTCCTTTGCTTGTCGCTTCTCCTCTTTTCACAGCTATTTGTAAGGCCTCCCCAGACAGCCATTTTGCCTTTTTGCATTTCTTTTCCATAGGGACGGTCTTGATCCCTGTCTCCTGTTTTTGCTTAATTCTAGATTATTTTCTTGATTTATTGATTGTTTTGTAGTTGGACTAGTAAAACAAAGTTTGCTTTCAACAATTACTGTGTAATAATTCCTAGCTATTGTAATGGATGTTGATTTCTGGGATTTAATAAAACTTTTTCCATTTAAAATTTATTCTTTAAATTACCACAGCTTGACCTCTGTGACATGCCACTTAAAGCATACAAAATACATTCTACTTCAAAGTTTGAAAAACTTTAACATTCTACCATTATGTTAAGAAACTTGTGAAATATGGTGGGAAGTCTCTTGAGATTGCTCATCAGTGGTGTACGTGGTCAAAGCTAAGCACGGTGGATGCTCTTGGAGAACATGAATGTTACCATGTTGCTTGGGTTTGAATTTAACTACCTGAATATTTGTGGAAAAGCTTGCATGCTTTTTTTTTTAACATTACTAAAACATTAATATAGGAACAATATCAGGATGAAACAAATCAGAAATATAAACTATTAATTATCTAAGTAGAAAAACAGTGGTAACATATGAGAAATATTGTTTTCTTATGTCATATCTATAAGCATGCTTATTTTTGGTATTAATAGTTTTATGCTTTTTTTCATGGCATATTGATAGGTTCTAACTTTCTTATAACTGCATGAATATATTTTCTTTTTGAAATATTTATTTATTTATTTGACTGTGTCAAGTCTTAGTTGCAACATGCAGGGTCTTCATTGTATCATGTGGAATCTTTTGTTGTGGTTCATGGACTCTAGTTGTGGCACGTGGTGGTTTTGGCACATAGGCTCTGAGGTGGACCAATAGTTGTTTCAAGGAACGCTGACCTATTTCTGACATAATTTATGATTAAAAGTTGGTGGGCTCTGTTTATGGCCCGACTCCCCTTCTCGAGTGTTGGCTTTATGAAAGCACGTCATATCTGTGTTATTCACCAGCATACGCTTAGATTTTAACTGGATTCTCAATAAATGTTTTTAATAAATAAATGAATAATGATTAAAATAATTAGCAAGTTAATGAACAGAAATAGATTTCTTGATGAGAAATTAGGAGGGGGTAATTTGAATATAGCAACTTGTATTGCTATGAAGTTGGACACAAAAACAATTTTTCTACTATTGGTAAGAGTGGCATTATTAAGTCATTTGAAAGAATATTTAGGGAAGAACACTGAAGCAAATAGAAATCTCAGAGCACTCTGGTGAAAGGATTAGGCTAAGGTCTGAAAGAGTGATGACACATCCAGTCCTACAGCGGGGAACTTAGTGAAATTCAAAAAATGATGGACGAGTATTCAGAAATTAACAAGGGTCAGTGGTAGCCAGAAGAAAATTGAAATGAATTGTAACATGGAGAAAAAATGGTGAAATCCAGTGGTCATTTTGAGTCTATGCATCAAAGTGTGAAAAGTAGTTGCTGAAAGAAACTGAAAAGAAGAATTATTTTTTGGTTTTGGAAGAGGCTAGTTGGAAATGCACTAGAAAGACATGAAATAGCTATAGACTTAAACTTATATGCGACTGAAAGTTAAGCTGGCTTTCAGAGGAATAGTACTTTTATTACCACTAACAATCTGCGTTACTACATCAGGCTCTGAATGATAGTATAATGCTGCTGCTGCTGCTGTTAAGTTGCTTCAGTCATGTCCAACTCTGTGTGACCCCGTAGACGGCAGCCCACCAGGCTCCCCCATCCCTGGGATTCTCCAGGCAAGAATACTGGAGTGGGTTGCCAAATACTAACAGATACTAATTCCTTCACAGTGGTGATCTGACGAGTTCAGAATTTTCCAAGACAGACAGAGGTACATGAGCTTTCATCGGTTCCTTTCCCATTTCTCATTTCAACACAGAGCAGTCACACTCTGCATTTAGAGTCCTGTAGTGATGTCCAAGTGCTTGTAAGCTTCCTCACCTCTATTACTGCCTTTATTTTTTTTTTTCCCCTCTCATGATCAGAAAGGTTGTCAGCAGTTAAGTACTTGATTGAACTGTCACAGCTTTCTCATCTTCAAAAATGGCTTCTCATATCTATTGTATTTGGAAACTGTTCATATCTGAAGACTTTTGGCCAGTTAGGACTTGTACGTAACTCTGAAAGATATAATTTGTAACTTCATCCCCAGATATTTTTCCTCTCTTTCATCCTCAAAATAATGTGGTGAAATTCAGAACCTGCATTCTAGGGTTTCTTGTGACTTTTTAACGGTGCATGGCATTGTTGTACTCTAGCAGAGACAGTACCAAGGTAATTGTCAGGATAATTACAGGAAAGGACAGCCTGTTGTAGATTTGTAATTTGCAGGGCAAAGTTAGAAGGCTCCTGAAAGTTCACCTACTTTAAGGAATGTGTTATGAATGCTATAGCGTTTGAAACACTAATATCAATTGTTATAAAATATTTACTGTGTAAATTTCTAACTCTTATTCATACTATAAAAGATCAAAGTTCAGGCTATGTCTATTACATGTGTAAAGAAACATTTCTACACAAGTTTAAATAATCAGAATTGATCTACAGCAATTCTTTCATTTCCAAGTTCTTGATTTTCGAAGACTTATTAGGAATAATAGAAAATAGAAATTTCTGAATGCCACAAAGGCAAATGGGTATTCTAAAATAATGAATAAAAGAAAATCAAATAAAAACTGTTGCCTTAAAATAGCTATTCATAGTTTTAGAAATCAGATGCTTTCAGGAAAGGATATGATACGTCCCTTTGTGTATCTTGATTATGTTTTTTGGAGAATAGCAATGATGATGAATAAATGGAGGAAATAAGATGTCTCAAATTCCAATGAACAGTTTTGTGCTTTTGTTGTTATTGAGGGACAATTATTTATAGGACAGAAAGTTAGGAATTCTCTATGAAACTTTGATTTTCATTTTTACTTATGACTCATTTTAAGATCTTGAGAAAACCCCACTGTTGCTCCACTTCAGAGTTCTCTCTGGGAAGCCCTTCATAAGATTTAATGTAGAATTTGAAGTTCAACTAATTATAATAGTCCATACTTGGACTATTGGATAAGATGATTGAAATCCTCCACAGCAGTTGAATTAATTCAGTTATTCCTTTAAACTCTTTTAAACCTATTTCATATGTAGATGTTAAATTATCTAGTTTAAATCCTTTATAACAAAGTCATCTTAATCTTACTCATATAGTCCTCAAACAAAACTCTTGTTTCCTCTAACACAACACTTGTTTTCCTGTAGGCATATCTATAGAACATGGTAAGCAAGCCAAAATAGCAAGGTATGAATGGGTGATTGAATAATACTTAGTGGCCTGGATTTTCATCTGTCCATACTTTTTTTCTTATCACCTTTTAACCTTAAGGAATTTCAGTTCAATTGCTCAGTCCTGTCCGACTCTTTGCAACCACATGACCACAGCATGCCAGGCCTCCCTGTCCATCACCAACTGCTGGAGTTCACCCAAACCCATGTCCATTGAGTCAGTGATGCCATCCAACCATCTCATCCTCTGTCATACCCTTCTCCTCCTGCCCTCAATCTTCCTCAGCATCAGAGTCTTTTCAAATGAGTCAGCTCTCCGCATCAGGTGGCCAAAGTATTGGACTTTCAGCTTCAACATCAGTCCTTCCAATGAACACCCAGGACTGATCTCCTGTAGGATGGACTGGTTGGATCTCCTTGCAGTCCAAGGGACTCTCAAGAGTCTTCTCCAACACCACAATTCAAAAGCATCAATTCTTCAGCACTCTGCTTTCTTCACAGTCCAACTTTCACATCCATACATGACCACTGGAAAAACCATAGCCTTGACTAGATGGATCTTTGTTGGCAAAGTAACGTCTCT
>NW_011494814.1:568128-573957 GCF_000754665.1 Bison bison bison | reverse complement strand
GTCTTTAATTTCATGGCTGCAGTCACCATCTGCAGTGATTTTGGAGCCCCTCCAAAAAAGTCTGACACTGTTTCCACTGTTTCCCCATCTATTTCCCATTAAGTGATGGGACCTGATGCCATGATCTTAGTTTTCTGAATGTTGAGCTGTAAGCCAACTTTTCACTCTCCTGTTTCACCTTCATCAAGAGGCTTTTTAGTTCCTCTTCACTTTCTGCCATAAGGGTGGTGTCATCTGCATATCTGAGGTTATTGATATTTCTCCTAGCAATCTTGATCCCATCTTGTGCTTCTTCCAGCCCAGCGTTTCTCATGATGTACTCTGCATATAAGTTAAATAAGCAGGGTGACAATATACAGCCTTGATGTACTCCTTTTCCTATTTGGAACCAGTCTGTTGTTCCATGTCCAGTTCTAACTGTTGCTTCCTGACCTGCATATAGTTTTCTCAAGAGGCAGGTCAGGTGGTCTGGTATTCCCATCTCTTTCAGAATTTTCCATCATTTATTGTGATCCACACAGTCAAAGGCTTTGGCATAGTCAATAAAGCAGAAATAGATGTTTTTCTGGAACTCTCTTGCTTTTTCCATGACCCAGCGGATGTTGGCAATTTGATCTCTGGTTCCTCTGTCTTTTCTAAAATAACCTGAACATCTGGAAGTTCACAGTTCAAGTATTGCTGAAGCCTGGCTTGGAGAATTTTGAGCATTACTTTACTAGCGTGTGAGATGAGTGCAATTGTGCTGTAGTTTGAGCATTCTTTGACATTGCCTTTCTTTGGGATTGGAATGAAAACTGACCTATTCCAGTCCTGTGGTCTTTGCTGAGTTTTCCAAATTTGCTGGCATATTGTGTGCAACACTTTCACAGCATCATCTTTCAGGGTTTGAAATAGCTCAACTGGAATTCCATCACCTCCACTCACTTTGTTCATAGTGATGCTTTCTAAGGCCCACTTGACTTCACATTCCAGGACGTCTGGCTCTAGGTGAGTGATCACAGCATCATGATTGTCTTGGTTGTAAAGATCTTTTTTGTAAAAGTTCTTCTGTGTATTCTTGCCACCTCTTCTTAATATCTTCTGCTTCTGTTACTCTAATTTTCTTGAGGAGATCTCTAGTCTTAAGGAATTTAGATTAAAAATAAAACATGATGTTTTATCAGTGCTACATATGTGACATTGACCCAATTGTTATTTTTTGAACATTTGCTCATAGAGAAATTATTAGTACTACTAGTATTTTAGCTCAAGCCACTTATTTTTAAATAGCAAAATGACATTAATTAAGTTTATTATATGTAAGGGCTTCCCTGGTGGCTCAGCTGGTAAAGAATCCTCCTGCAATGCAAGAGACCCCAGTTCAATTCCTGGGTCGGAAAATCCCCTGGAGAAGGGATAGGCTACCCATTCCTGTATTCATGGGCTTCCCTGGTGGATCAGACAGTCAAGAATCCACCTGCAGTGCAGGAGAGCTGGGTTCACTCCCTGGCTT
Source organism: Bison bison bison (assembly GCF_000754665.1). Lineage (NCBI taxonomy): Eukaryota > Metazoa > Chordata > Mammalia > Artiodactyla > Bovidae > Bison > Bison bison. Next base: position 572,465 of record NW_011494814.1, on the reverse strand, counting down.
TGGACGATTCCCTGGAGAAGGGCATGACAATCCATGCTAGCATTCTTGCCTTGAGAATCCCCATGGACAGAGGAGCCTGATGTGCTACAGTCCATGGGGTCGCAGAGAGTCAGACACAGCTAAGCTGCTAAGCAGAGCACAGCACAGCACAGCACAACATGGTATATGTAATCAAGCAATGAGGAAATACTTTAAGGTAAGAGACTCCCTGTGTGTGTATTTATTTCTTTTTGTATAACAGTGCCTCCCCATATTTGAAAATATCTGTTATAACAAATGTTTCCAGAGTTGGTAAAACTATTATGTAAATTTCACATACAGGCAGATAGATACTAAGTAATAAGGAATTTTACTGTCTCATTTGGAAACAGTCAGAATTTCAGATATCATAGGCAGCTACAGTACACTCAATTCCAATTATATACAAGTATCTGGGTGTGTTCTAGATTTACTGAGATATAATTGACATACAATATTGTTTAAGACTAGAGTATACCATGTGTTGATTTGGTACACTTATATATGTGCAAAATGATTATCAGCATTGCATTAATTAATACCTCCATCACATGAAATTGCCATTTCTTCTGTAGTTTTCTCTTAATGTCCAGAAATTGGTATGGGTCTGTCTTGAAGCAGACAGAGACAAGAGGCAATAAGTAACTAGGCAAATAGCCACATTGCCCTGGAGAAAGGGAAGGATTTAGGAGCTAGAGGAGAGCTGTGATAATTTTTTTTAAGTGTGGGATTAGGGCTAATCCAGTGGATAAAGTGGAGGGAAGGAATAGGCATTTTTTTTTTTTAATCATTGCATGCGTGCACACATGCTAACTCACTTCAGTTGTGTTTGACTCTTCTGCAACCTTATGGACTGTAACCCACCAGATTCCTCATTCATGGGATTCTCCAGGCAAGAGTACTGGAGTGGATTGCCACGAGGTCAAACCTGAGTCTCCTGTGGCTCCTGAATTGTAGGAGGATTCTTTACTGCTGAACCACTAGGGAAACCCTCTTGAATCATTATTGTGTTCCAAATAAATAATATTATAATTTGTTCATAAATTGTTATATAAACAGTCCACTTTGCCTTATACATTAACTATATTTACTTAATCAGAAAGGAAAGTAATTAGAATGACTCACTTGCCAAATTTGTCTAAATCCTTTAAGGCAATTCTGTTTTTAATGAAATATCACTGTGGGAATAAATGTAGAAGCAACTGACTTTAATCTAGATAAAGGGTCTCATCTTGAAATGACTGAGAAAGGGAAATGTCATATTCCTCCCAAACTGTTTATTTTAACTGTGAGTGGAGCTTTTGCTAGCTTTATGACTTTTTTGGAAGTCAAGAGTTATGCTTGATTTTTCAAAAAATCATATGTTATTTTATGATTTTATATATATATATATTTATATTTTACAACTAATGAATAGTTTGTGGGAAGTTTTTTTAAAAAAATAAATTAGAAATGGAGAGATTGATTACAACTGTACCCAAGTTTTATAACATTTTAAAATTGCCACCATCTTATTTTTAATTGAGTGAATAGATCAGTAGTACAAACACTACTGGGTTTTGTTGGATTCTCCAAATTCTTTCCATCAGTGAGTTATATTATTATATCATCCTTGAATAACTGTGGTTACCAAAAGTTCAAGTTGATGCAGTAATTTAGAAAAAAAGGCTCTGCTTCTTGTGTGTCTGATATTCTCTGACTGGGTAGTTCAGGGTTAGTAGAAGGATGTTTGATTTCTTGGCTTGCTTGTGGTGTGCTTGCCTAGGAGTAAGGCACGGGTGGTGGTGGTGGGCTTTTGGTTTATTAGACCGTCATTATATATTTCATTTAAACGCAATTGTAACATTTCCCCCATTTTCTTCAGTTTACAGCCAAAATGAATGTGAAATCTTTTGGGGGGAAAAATTCTAGGGTATAAAAATAATACTTAATCTATGAAATAAAAAATTAGCATATAAAGTTAATATTTGACTAAAGCTCACTTAAGGTTATTTTTATTTCTTTCCAAGGATGTCTATGATTTAACTAGTAAGATACACTAAGACACATTAGAATTTCTAGCTATAAATAACATTTTTCTCATAAACTGACCTAGTGATATTAAATTGATACAAAGCTCAAAATCAGTATTTAACATTTAATGGAACGAACAAACTAATTCTGCAATTTAACTCAACATTTTCAGTAAGATGACTTGTACCCTAATGGCTTGTAATTAATTTCTCTGAAAATCATATTTATGATAGTCTGCAGATTCGGGGCTTTATCTAATACATAATGTTCATTTTGAGCCTTTAATTGCATTTAAATTAAAATTGGCTTAGCAGGAAGATGAATTGTGGGAATGCATCAAACCACCCAGCATGTCCTGAAGATGTGAGCCTGAAAATGCAATTTGGTGGAGATGTGCAAAATCATTTGGAGTTCATTAATTTTTATTGCACAGGTAGTTTTCCTAAAGTAGGTTATTTTCTTTGAAATTTATATTTATGTTTATGTCAATAGCTGAATATTATATTAGCCCTTACATCTATTAGAGTTTATTAACCTGGCCTAATAGAGGTTGTTCATATTGAGAAGAGAGATAATTTGTGTTTGCCTCTCATTCTGATTTGGTGAGACTGGTCTATGAGGAAGGTATTATTTACTTTTTTTTTTGGAATGTGATGGAAGTGGGTGGGGAAGGTAGTCTCAGTGAAGGAAGTCAAACAAGTGTGCATTCAAGCTTCAGAGTAGGACTCTGGAAGAATCTGGTGAGGGGCTCATCTGAGAAGACATTCTTATTCCTGACCTTCTAGGGCCTTTTAGGCTGAATAATCTTTCTCTCTGCGTGACTGAGGTGCTGACCTGGCCATTGCAGTGAAGGGTTATTGATGTGCAACTCTGTTTGGTGGCTTAATGTGCCTGGGCTTTGGCCAGCCAGCCTGTAAGTGATTCCTAACTTGCAGATGCTGCTGAGGTTATCCAATTTAATTATAATGTCACTTTACAATTATAAGGGAAAAGAGGTTTTTACATTGTCTAATGAATACAAATTGTCCGCAATTTGAAAATACAAAGAAATAAAAATTAACATTTGTCCTCTTTGCCAGAGAATTTACATCTATGCAACTGGTACTAATAAGTAAAATAATTCCATTACCTAAATTCATTAAACACATGTGCTTTTTATTTTGGAGGTTGTATATCTTTCTTATTAATAAAATGACATTGTTAGCATTTGCCATTCTGGACTCATTTTTCCCTCTTTGCAGACAGTGTAATTAGGGATGGAAAAAGCTTCGGGATGAGCAAACGCCTGCTATAGAAATGAATTATATAATTGTGGTAATGATTTTCCCTAAAACTCCGCCAACTGTAACATTTTTCACCTCACCATGTGTGTGTGTGTGTGTGTGTGTGTGTGTATGTGTATGCGTATGCACGCACACATGCGTTTGAGTGCTGTCTTATTTCATGAAAACGTGGAAATAGTTTTCCATTCTGACAATCTGCTGCAAGTTCCTAGTTTGTGGTCGGAGATGATAGAAGCCCATATTCATTTAATACTCACCAATCAGAACTTGACAGAGGTATTGCTTATTTTCTCATTTCATCACTGAAGCATGCTGTTGTAGTTTAGTCCCTAATTACTCTCAGACTGAGACGATCCAAATATCCCCACGGTGGTAATATTTTCCTGCCTGGGTGAGTCATTACGTTGTTTGGCAGGCTGCAACACCAGCCTTCCGTTGTTGGAACACTACCCCTCATGTAGTGCCCCATCCTCCCCTCAGTGCTGTCTGCGCCACGACTCGGGTCCTGCTGAGACATTTCAGGCTACCCTGTACGCAGTCACATTTGCCTGCCTTCTCTCTGACTGATTGGACCACTGCCAGTTCCCTCTTCAGGGCCAAGGACAGGAGAATGGGGGGTATCTGAATAGAACTGCTTAATGATCTAATGGACCAGTGCCTCTCTCCTGCTGAGAGAGAGGGCTTATTTGTTTGCTGGTTACAGGAAAGGTCAGGGAAATCCTTTTCAACAAAGGCTGTGACAGTGGGAATGTGCAATATCATATATTACTGGTGTTTGAATAACTTAATACCTTGGGTGCACCCCACCCCCCAACCACAAAACCAGACACTTTTGGGTCTTTATTTTATTTTCAATATCCTCCAGATGGCAGAAAATGGAAGTGATGAAGCTTGGGTTCACACAATAGTTTACACCAAATGCCAAATATCAGGACGCTTCACAGGTATTCAGTTCTGAAGAGTGTGATGAAGTTTGGAAATCTGCTGAAGGGGCTCTTCTTCAATTATTTAAAATTTATATAT
>NW_011494814.1:505651-568028 GCF_000754665.1 Bison bison bison | reverse complement strand
ATATATATATATATATATCATGAATAAACCACAGCAGCGGTACACCACATCTTATTTAGTGAAACTTGAAAATTCATTCCTTTTGGTTTAGAGGGATGCTTCTTAAATACCTTTCCCAGCTGATCATTTCATCTTTTAAGCATGTCATCAAAATAACCACAAATATTTGCCGCAACACACTGGGAAGTTTTGAACAAAAGCTTTTTAAACAAATTAATGCAATGGCATAAAACTCTATTAAAAGTCCTCTAGTTACAGTGTTAAGGATAGCATTCTAAGAGAAAGTCTTTACGTATATAAACCTGGCATTTTTCTTCATATCCTTGGTAAATAGTGCTAAGAGCTGTAAAGTGGTTTTTTAAATGAAAAAGGGTCATTGAAAATTATAAAAGAAAACATACTGTAAGAAAAAAAAAAAAGCTTAGATGAGCCAGCTATCACACTTGGGAGAAATTTCTTGAGAAATTAACTGACTCTAAGAGATTTAGATTAAGCCTGGGAGGAGCCAATTGCTACCACAGCCTACTTCTATTGAGACATTTATTTAAACAAAGAAATCATCAAACAATAGTTTGAAGGAAGTATTTTTTTGTCTCTTTTTATATTTTCTGAAAAAGGAGTGGAGAAGGCAGGAGAGGTTTGTCCCTCTGTGTCACGGTTCACCTGCCCTGGAGGTAGAGGGTGGGGAGGCTTGCGGGCTGCTCACTCAACTGTATTTGACTAGGGCCGTCAGCCCCTCAGCTTCACAAGCATTGAATATGTCAAAAAATCTTTCAAAGAAAGTGTAAATTTTAACTGGGCTGTTTCTGGTTCATATTTAATGCTGTTTAAAAAGCTTCCCGCATGTCGATGTCCAGGCAGCAGCTCTCGGGTGTGTGGGCTGTGCAGCTTAGCTGAGGTGTTGGTGGGTGTATGATTCTAAGCAATTAGGATAAAAGACAGTTGGTACAGATAATTTTTAGATATCCAGGAAGGCTGCAGGATGTTGTCAAGCAGCGTGGAGTGAACCGTTTTTTCAGAGGCTGGCTGTACCTAGATGATGATTTTTCTATAGGCTCTTCCACTTGAAAGAAGCGATTCTTTTGGCAAGTGTTACTGCCACTTCCTTTTAGAAGATTTTTACTTTTACTGCTTAATTTTTAAAATGGACTGCAAAATGCTTTGTAAGATCAAATTGTTACTGTGATTAACATGGTGATAATTATTTTCAATGAGTCTTCCTTCCCCCAGCATGTAAAAACCTAATCCTCAGCTAGCCATGGAGTTGGGAGAAATTGTTATCCTTACACACCTTGCCCTGTACAAGGAGGAGGGTCACTCCAGCACCAGCTGGAATGTGACGGAAGGTGATGAATAGACAATCATGGCTCTCAGGTCCTTCGTATGATCCAGTTTGGTTTTGGTTTTATTAGTATAAGAATAAAGAAAGAGATAAAAAACAAGTCCTACTGTGTAGCTCGGGGAACTCTGTTCACTGTCCTGTGATAAAGCAAAATGAAAAAGACTATGAAAAATAACAGGTATATGGATGTATAAGTGAATCACTCAGGTGTATAGCAGAAGTTAGCACAGTGTTGTAAATCCACTCTGTGTGCTGTGCTCAGTCCTGTCTGGCTCTTTGCGACCCTGTGGACAGTAGCCCGCCAGACTCCTCTGTCCATGGGATTCTCCAAGCAAGAATACTGGAGTGGGTTGCCATGCCCTCCTCCAGGGGATCTTCCCAACCCAGGGATCGAACACAGCTCTCCCACATTGCAGGCAAAATCTTTACTATCTGAGCCACCAGGGAAGTCCTACTTCAGTTTTAAAAAAGAATAAAAAAATAGTCATAAAATGCATGAAAATGTGAAGTTCAGGTGCTTGAAATTATTATTTTCTCAAGCTAACATGTAGAAAATGAAGGGTATAGTATCCATGCCTACACATCTCACCCTTGATGGACTTGAGAGATGTTAAGTGACGTTTTTAAAAGGGTAGCCTGTGGAAAGCTGAAACGTGGCCCACCATCTCTTTCTCAGCTAGTAGTCTCGAACTGTATAATACATGTGTACATGCGTGCTAAGTCGTGTCCAACTCTTTGTGACTGCATGGACTGCAGCCCCCCAGGTTCCTCTGTCCATGGGATTCTCCAGGCAAGAAAACTGCAGTGGATTGCCATGCCCTCCTCCAGGAGAACTTCCCGACCCAGGGATCTAACCTGCGTATCTTGTTTCCCACATTGGCAGGCAGAGTCTTTACATCTTTAAAAAGTGGGGCTTAAAGGAGAGTTATTTATCCTTGATGCCAAATTTCTCTATATAAGCTATTTCCAAAAAAATTACTGGGGGATTTCCTCTGAGGAAAGAGGAGATAGGGGCAGAGAATTGACAAAAATGAGTAAAGAGGAAGACAGACCCTCACATATTGAAGAACAGATTCTGTAGTCCTGGTAACTGGCAGAAATGTTAAGTGCTTTTCACAGGCGACATTCAAACAGATTATCAGATGGCATATTTCGCCCTGTTGTTACTTTAAATGAAGTGACCATGAAATCAACAAATCTGCTGGCAGGCGCCTGTCACTAAGATAGTTCTTCCTGTCACACAATGCCTCACATAGCAGGTAATGTGTTTTTAAGAGTCAGTCCTGTGTCACCTCATCAAGTCCTTCTTAAAAAGATGGAATAAGACGGATAGTGTTGTCTACCATGGAACTGACTGAAATTCAGTGGAATGAAATGTACAGTCCACAGAGAAATGCTTCTAGAGAGCAATGTGGGTCCTAGGAAGAATTGACATCTCTCCCTATCCTCTCATAGGTCTTTGCTTATGTACTTAGGATCACTCTGCCCTCAGCCTTCTTCCTTAAATTCTAGACTTCAAATGAATTAGGTTAGATTTTGCATTCAGTGATGAGGGCTAGGTGACTTGGGTTTGCACCATCTAAGCATGTGATGCTGCAGAATGCTGCCATGAAACTGACTTAGCATCTTTGGGATGGACTTGCTTTCCTCTTTAAAAGAGTGAGACAGAAGTTTATTGAGTCTTAAAGGGTGTCTCAGAGTACTAATGTTGAGGTCTCTTACTGCGTTTGGAGATACTCTTTGGAATGTCATCATTGCCCTGTTTCAGCTGCCCTTTGGCAAGATGTTCTCTGTATTTTGAATGATAAGGGAAGAAAAGAGAAAAATTAACAATCCAAATATAAACCATGTACTATTGAAAAGCACATGAACACTGCAGTAAGCACTCACATCTCAGTTTGCCTACTTACTGACTACAGTGTTTGTTTAATCAAAAGCCCTGTTTATACAAGAATACATTGTATGTGTGAGTTCAGTTTGGTTTATTATTGGTCATAAGTATGATTTTCTCTTTAGTAAAGAGTAAAAGCAGTAGGTACCCATTAGGTATAGCACTGAACCTACATAACCTGCAACTTCTAATTGGAATTCCTGGTGCCAAGAAGCAGTAGGTCCTTTGAATACTACCAAATTTGTATCATCCAGATTCAGTAATTCAGCACCAATTCTTGTTGTAGCATCAAAGTCAAAACACCAGAATGTGAACTGAAATGTAGGGACCTTGCTATTCATGCATGCTTCTATCCCATTCATCCAACTCTTAGTGAGTAATTATTATAGCCATGATAGATTTGGATATTAAAAAAAAAGGAATGAAAACCAATATCTGTATCCCAGGAATTCAGTCTGGTGGTGGAGACACACACTTGATTGTTAAGACCCATGAGTAAGTGTAAAGGTGAAACTTGGCCTAAGAGAGAACGCAAGATATTGTTTGAGAGGGATCCTGAAGGATGAACAGGAGTTCATCAGGGACAAGGCAGAGAATACATGCCTAAGTGTGGCGGGGGTGGGGGGGTGGGTAAAGGGCTTGATGTTTTGGGGGAAGGCTGGAATAATGTGGGTAACACAAGGAAGGTTATATTTCAAAATTTTTATTTTGAGTGGTTTCAAGAAAGGGAGGCTGCCTTAGAGCAACATTAACACATTTGACATGTTGAAATACAGTGGTTAGAACATGTGGCATCACATGGTATTGTTATGGGAGAATGTTGTGCATGCGTGCTGAGTTGCTCAGTTGTGTCCAACTCTTGGTGACCCCATGGACTGTGGCTCAGACAGTAAAGAATCTGCCTATAATGCAGGAAACACTGGTGTGATCCCTGGGTTGGAAAAATCCCCTGTAGAAGGAAATGGCAGCCCACTACAGTATTCCTGCCTGGAAAACTCCATGGACAGAGGAGCATGATGGACTATAGTCCATGGTGTTGCAAAGAGTCAGAGACGAGAGCTGCTAACACTTCCACTTTCATCACTGACTCTAGCCTGTCACGTTCCTCTGTCTGTTGAATTCTCCAGGCAAGAACACTAGAGTGGGTTGCCATTCCTGCTCTAGGGGGTCTTCCTGATCCAGGGATCGAACCTGGGTCTCCTGTGTCGTCTGCAGTGGCAGGGGCATTCTCTACCACTGAGCCACATGGGAAACCCAGGGGAGAATGTGGAACTATTAAGAAATCAATCAGAGGTCTCTTCAAATGAGAAAAGCTTTAAGAAAATGTATGTAATTATTATTTATTGTGAAAATTGCTACTACTGTTATGTAATTTGCCCTTTATTTCTGTTTTCTTAGCTATGTCTCAATTTCCACGGATGGATTTCTTGATGTTCTTCCTCAGGTTGCATTTGTAATGAGACTTGCAGTTTTCTTCACACTTCCTTACAGCTTGGTTGATAAAAATCACAATTTTTTGTGTGTATGTGTGTGAAATATTCCGCTAGATAATCACACCTGTGGGCTCTTGTAACAACAGGAGTAATGTGTTTTTTCCCTAAATTGCTATATTCTAATTACTACTTGGATTAAAAAATTGCAACATTGAGTTGGCATTTTTACTGCTTAAAGATTTTGACCATAGAAATATTATTTGTAATTTTAAATTACCCGATCATGTCTTCAGTATTATTTTTGATATGTATTACACATTATGAAGTAGGTTGACAAGTTTATTTTCTTTATGCTGTGGTTATTGATTCTCCCAGGCTTTGAAGTGAAACTCTGTACTTGAATGTGTGTGGGATAATTATATTTCTCAGTTGTAAGGATGCTTGAAACAAAGTCAAGTGAAGCACAAAAGCCTTGGATACATACATACACAACTTTGGGAGGAGGGGTAGGAGAAGCTGTTCATAATTTTATTAACTCATAGACATTTGAGTTTATGATTTCCTATTATTAGTCATTATACATAGGATTATGGTAGTTGGTCCTTTAATTACAGCATCCATTTAGAATATTCTAGTGTCTTAATGTGTTTTTTGGGAATTGTGGAACTTGCTTTTCCTATCCTGAAATGAGCTCATGAAAATGCATGAATGCTCTTGTCATTCGAGGTGGCAGGGGGTGTTTTTGGCAGTACAATAAGTTTTTCCCTATAAAGAATAGCTAGGATGTAGCAGTGGAGTGTCGGAATGCATGGAGATCAGATTAAATGGCTTTGAATTAGTATCTCTATGGGTTTTATATCTCAAAGTCAAAATAGTCATTCTCATCAGATAAAAATATTCTTGACTAGAGAAACTCTGATCCAGAAACAATCTATCATTTGAGTCCCCTGATTGTAATATGAATGGATATTCAAGTTCTAACACACTGAGAGTTAATGCTGTATCCCAGTGGTTTATTGAATCACAGTGCCATCTAAAATGATCCTCTAAGAGGAAAACGAGTCAGAGTGAGTATTTAGATACCAACTACCAGGACACCTCTGTGGAGCGCAATTCCTGACGGTAGAATTAGTATATGAAGTTTGTGTTCTGCTCCTCATCCAGGCAGTGTTAGTTCCTGGAGTACAAAAAGCTTTGCTATAGGGTATTCTTATCTATGGACATGAACTTGAGCAAACTCCAGGAGATGGTGGAGGACAGAGTAGCCTGACCTGCTGCAGTCCATGGGGCCACAAAGAGTCAGACGTGACATATTGACTGAACAACAACTCTTATCTTTAAGATCCTGTGAATATAAAATGATGTCAGTATTTAAAAAAATTCAGTGTATATGCCTGCCATCAGTAGCTGTGACATCAATAGGTATTTACAACTAAAGGGCCAGTTGTAATTACTTGATATGATCCCTGCCATTACTTACTTTAAGTCATCAGAACTTTAAGCTTGAAATGCTCCACTATGGCACTCTTTGGGGATTACTTTAAGTGATGAGTGATGACTAGAGGCATAGTACCAAAGAATCATGCCCACTTTTGACTTTGGAAACTAGGAATCTCTATAATTGTGATATGATATTTTTATTTAAGTGTTCCTGTGGATCATATTTGCTATATTTAAAGCATTGTTTCTCTTTTACCTTTCAAACATTACCCATAATTTGTTGAACTCTATTCAGAGTCTATAGAGGCAGTGTTTCCAATATATATAGCCTGAAGTACCACATTTTTCTTGTTGTTGATTTATGTTATTTGACTATTTCCTGACTTTTTTGTTCCCCTTGGGTCTCAAAATGTTATATATGGCATTATTTCACTGAACCTACTAGGCCACTTTAAAAATAAGTGTCTGACTATAGATTCTTAGGTGATAAGAGATAAACTCTTAGGCCGATTCAAACAGTGTGTCCAAACATGGGATATAAACTTAGTGACCATCAGATATAAGGTATATCCATTTTGGTATAAATGTTTGTTTTAAGTAACAGATCTCCAAAACCTAAGTTATTTTCATGTAGTGTAAATAACAAGGCTTTTGAATTGCACTGAACTGAGTTAAAGTCTTAGATCCATTCTTTATTGGGTGTCAGTGCAAGGAGACCTTCAGTGTCTCCTCTGTGAAATGATAATTGTGTCTGTATATAAGATTGGGATAAGAATTAGAAATAACATATTAGAAGTACCTGATGCATACTGAGAATCAACACGTGGTGGTGGTGGTTATTATTATTTAAAATTACCCCTTCCCATTGGCCTCTGAATGTAAAAAACATACTCTGATTGGATGATAGAATATCACCTACGTGTAGAATATTATCTGTACATATAATGAATGGTGTATCTGCAGCAGAATATTAAAAACATGTTGAATGGAATATGGAACTCCTGTGCTAGCACAATTTGAATGACAAGTAAACATTCTAACTTTACTGTTTAAACTTTAGCAAAATCTGACCTGGTTTGCTCATAAACTCAAGCCTAATTTGTGGCAAAAGAAAGCTTTCTTTTTAAAAAATGAAGCAATAAAAATAATATTTTATGCATTAATTTTAATCATCTTTGCCAGCCAATAGCAGCCATATTTATTAAAAGCTAATAAAAAAAATAGAAACCCCATCCATACCTTAATGAAGTTTATAATCAGCTTATAGAGATACAGTATTTATTAAAGATCTAAATAAAAGTTGATAGCACCAAATGGCAAGATGAAATGATGAAAAACTATATGTGTAAATGCTAAAGGGATATGGAGAATGAGCAGTAGTTTAGTGTTGAAATGCTTCTTGGACAACATAATTGGAATTATTAGCAGATTGGAAATGAGTTAAGGAGTGGGGTAAGGAGAAGAGATCCACAATCAAGTGAGAGTGAGAGTTGGTCAAAGAAACTTGGATTTTGAATTTTGTTGAGAATTCAGTTAGTGAAAAATGTGCATGAGATTTATTAGTTTCAGATTTCCCAACTGTAACAGAGCTCTTTTGGTACCAGTACTGACTAAAGGTCCCAGTTGGTGACAGTGTCTGGTTTACTCATTTATAACCTCAATGTGGAACAAGTATCTCAGAAAAGTTAAAATTGCAACTTCCTTTTGCAATTTTGCAGGGCACATTCATGTGAGAAATGATCTTTTATACATTGTCTTACTTTTCCCTTCTATTTTGTCTTTTAAGTAGAATTAGTGATTCTCAGAATCATCTGAAAGAAAGGAGCTCACTGAGCATTGAATATGCATCAGTTACCTTAATTGCTAAATTGTGCCTCAAATTTTAGGTCAGCAATTTAAAATTTGTACAACGGGTTTGGTATGAATGAAGTCAATAGATTTTTCTCATGCATGACTTATGTATTGAGTGCTTTCCTGAAATATATATCATCCTGCAAGTGGAAAATGCATTGATCAACAATTGATGGATTTCTTTTTCTAGTGCTACCTGGGTTTAGCTGTGTAAAGTAGATCACATGAAGGCCAGGGTGGTAATACACAATCTTGCAGACTCAGAGAGGCTCTCACCCTGCAGAATCATGAACTCGGATTTTCTCTCTTGAGATATTACTTTTAAGCCCCAAATAATTTCCCTTTGGCTCTGAACAAACATTAGTATAGGGGAATCTATACTAGTTTGCATGATTGTTCTAGTCACAGTGTTGATTAATAAAGTAAATTCAATCCATTTCACATCATACAAGCTCTTGCATTGGTTCTCATCTGAATTGTCGAATGTCATGAAGAGAGGCAATCTAATCCTGAACTATCACTGGAGATAGTTGCAGGCTATCTTGTGCATGCTTTAGTGTAAAGAAAGTATGTCATGTATTCCGAGTTAGAAGGGATTTTAGAGGGCATTTGCTTCCTCTCTCATCTAAAACAGGAAGTCCCTCTTCAGTACCCCAGGAACAAGCCAGAAGGGGCAGGTATGTCCCTCAATCTGAGGGACAGCAGTCACATCAAGACCTCAGAACTGGCGGGGAGCTGAGCTGTGATGTGCGTATTCAAGCAGAACTTGAATAAGTGGATGAGGAAGTTTGAGTAGGTACCTTCTACAGTTCTTTCTAAAATTCCATAAAAGCTTGTGCATTCCAATTTAAGCAGATTTCAGGTTTTGTATAGGTGTAAGTGGGAAAAAAGAATGCAAACCTTCCTGGAGGATTTAAGCAAAGCAAGTTACACTGAAAAAGAAAGCATACTAATGAAAAGGCTAGCTTTCCATTTAAAGAACATCTGAAAATGACAAGAGAGGAATATAGCAAATGGCTATTCAGTACTATTGATGATAAAGCAACATGAGTTTGCTCCATGGCAGAAGTATTTCATCACAGCAGTCAAAGTGTTCTGAGACCATACACTCTGTTAGGCACTGTGCTGAGTGCTTTTGCTGTGTTCTTTTCTTAAGTGTTCCCAACGTTTCCATGAGGTAGGTGTGTTGTCATTACCCTGTTTTATAGATGATGAAACCAAGGCTTAGCAAAGCTAAGTAGCTTGTTTGCAGCCATACATCCAGTGAATGGAAAAGCTAGAATACAAACCAGAGTATCACCTAACAGCTGCTATATAGTATGAACCATTAACCAGTAAAAAGAAAGACTTATGTAGCTTATAACCATCATTGGTCAATCACACATGTTGAAGTGCTTAGGAATATAATGTCTTCCCCTATGATCCAGCAATTCCACCTCAGTGTATATACCCAAAAGAGTTGAAAGCAGAGTCTCAAAGAGATTTGTACACCCTTGTTCATAGCAGCATTTTTTCACTGTAGCTAACAAGTGAAAGCAACAGACGAATAACTAAATAAATGTGTATACATACAAGGGACTATTATTCTGCCTTAAAAGGAAGGAAATTCTGACAAATGTTGCAACGTGTGTGAACCTTGAGGACATTATGCTAAACGAAATAAGTCAGTCATAAAAAGACAAATGTAGTATGATTTCACTTAAATGAGGTACCTAAAGTAGTCAGTTTCATAGGGGCCAGGAGTGGACTGGTAATTGCCAGGGGAATAGGGACTTATTGTTTAATGGGTATAGAATTTCAGTTTTGCAAGATGATAATCTTGAGAGTAAATGCACCATGATATAATGTGTTTACTACTGGAATGTGCACTTAAAATGGTCAAGATGGTAAATGTTTTGTTATATATGTCTTATCACAATTTTTAAAAAAGTGTCATGATGTCTACTGTGTATCTCCAAATGTTTCCCCAAACTATATATGTGCATGTTTATAGTTTGAGCCACAATTAGCAAATATTAACAATTGTTGAATTTAGGGAGAAATTATATGGATATCTACTATTGTTTTAACTTGTATGTATGTTTGAAAATTTTGTAATAGTTGAAAGAAGTGTAAAGTTATGAGTAACAAAAATGATTCCATACTTACTTAATATTTAAAATATTAACCAAATCTCCTTTAAGTTACCGCTTAAATCTGACATCTTCTAAAACATTTTTGACTGTTCAAAGTCCTACAGAATTATCTTTTTTTATATGATTAACAACCCTCCAATACTAGCTATATCCTCCAATTTTTTTGTATGTGGCTGTTTTAATTATCTACTGCTGTATACCAGGAGGGGCCTCCAAATAAGTAGCTTCCAATAGCAATGAGCTAATATTGCTCATGAGTCTGTGGATTGCTAGAGAGCTTTCCTTCTGGTCTCCCCTGAGACAGTGTGTCAGCATTCACCAGGCCCACGGGCGTAGGCCATCAGAGTGTTGGGTTTTCTTGCATGTAGCTTTGCTACATGGTTAGTACAGGCTGCAGTGGGTCTCAGGCTGGTGACATTTCTTACATGGCAGCTGGACATCATGAAGGCAAACATCGTAGTTACCCGGCTACTTAACAACTGGGCAGAAAAGTTTACAGCATGACTTCTGCCTCTTCCTATTGATTCAAGCAAGCTACAAGGCCATCCTCGATTCAAGGGAAGGTGAATTAGACGCCACTTGTTTTTACCTTCTTTGCTACTATGCCCACCTCCTCATGGGAGAAGAGTAGCACAGAATTTATGGCCACCTTTAATCTACCACAACATTGACAGCTGTTCAGTCTGTCGCACTGTGGTTTAGATTCTGCATTGGTGATTAAGAGACAGTCTTGCTCTCTTTCATAGCACAGTTTAATCCTGAGAAGGAAGGGGGGAAAGGAAACTGACATGGATTACGTAACCATGGGAAGCACAGTGCTACTTCCCTGTCCTTCACAAAAAATTCTAGGGCAGCACTTACTATCGTGTTTGACAGGTGAGGTAGCTGAGGCTCTACCTGGTTAAGAAGCTGCTGACTCGACGTGTGAAAAGTAGAGAAATTCAGCCCCAGTTCTGCTTTGCACTTTCTTCTTTCCTAGATGCTTCACTTGTGAAATAAAATAGAAAGAAGATCAGCCTCATCAGTTTCTAAGATCCTTTCTAGTTCTGCCACCATGTTGATCTGATGTTATATAATGAATGCTTTATACTGTGAAGCCCTGCTCCTTCCAGCCTCTCCTTTTCCCCTTCTATAACATCAGTATATAGCTTCCACTGTCCTCTAAGATTCTCAGGGATGTCATTCAGTGTTTGATCTCCATGTCTTCACTATAGCCTGGGTATGCCCCAGGCCACCTACATTCTCATCCTTCAGGGTCTACTGCGTAACATCCTTGGTAAAACGCTATCTCCCAGGCCTGCCTTCCTATGCACCTCAGCATATTTTGTGAAATCCTACAATGCAGTGGTTTTCAACGAGGCACAGTTTTGGCCCCGGCAGATGTTTAGCAATGTTTGGGGACATTTGAGGTTTTCACAACTTGGGGCATGCTGCTGAAATCTAGTGGGCAGAGGCCAGAGATGCTGCTAAACATCCAGTAATTCACAGGACTCCCCCGCCACATACACATACACACAGGACTCCTCCACACACATACAACAAAGAATTATCTGACTCAAAAATGTCCATAGTGCCAAGGCTGAGAAACTTTACACAAAGCATCTTGTCACATTGACTTGTTAATTGCTTGCATGTCTTCTACTCCTGATTATGAGTTTTTGTGAACATGTTTTATTTTTAATTATTGTATCACCAGTATATGACACATGGTAGACACTGAGTGAATGTGTTCTGATCGGATGAGTCAAACCCAGAATATGACCAAAGCCTTAGGGGAGTGTAACTATAAGGGAGTGGCGCTTAAGGTAAGAGATTTCTTCCCACTGTGACTGGTCAACCGGGAAGGATTTTGTAGAGAATGTGGGCTTAGCGAAGCCATCAAAAGAATAGGTTGCTGAGCAACAGAAGAGCACTTGAGGGAAAGGGAACAGTGTGAACAGCATATGGGACAAAGAGAAGCACCGTGTGGTTAGGAAGGAGGGTTGTGCAGTGAGGCTGGAACACCGGATGCATAAGGAAAGAGTCACAAAGTAAGACCTAGGGTTGGGGAGTTTTGGCTTGGAATGACTGCCTAGAGAGTAAATTTCAATCACCAGTAAGTACACTTAGAAGGTTTTGATTGGAAAGGAGGTTTAATGTTGTTTTTAGGAAGATTGATCTGGTAACAGGGTATCAGAAAGAAGAGAAATACAGATTCATGGAGCAATTGTTGGTCTTGTTCAGATAATGAGTATCTCCTCAGAGATGATGCCGTTAGAGGCAAAAAGGAGAAGTGGACACACGACGTGATTTGGCACCCCAAGTAGATGGCAAGCTAGGTGAGGACGGGAACTGTGATGTTCACATCTATGTCACGCACAGCACTTCACCTGGCAGAGGAAGCACACGGAATACATGTTCAGTACATGCACGAGCCAGATGGTCCCCATTGAGACCAATTTCCACATATCATTGGGGAAACAAATCTCATTTCTTTCTGGAAAAGAAAACATAGAGTTGCTGATGACTGGTGTTTTGTTCATTGCATGATCAGTGGTAGGATAGATGGCCAGTGTACAAATGTCAAACCAGGAGAGGAAACCACAGTTTGAAGGATTGAATCAAGACATACTTTAGCTTCTCCAGCTGGCACCTCCAAGCTGACTGTGCTTCTTGTCCTGCTCACCGCGGACACGTGCGGAAACCCGCAGAGAACATCACCCCTCCAAGTGACAGGTGACGGGAAACACCATGCGAAGATGAGTTTCTCTAACCTTCGTGTGTTTACTCTGTTATCAGGGTTTTGCACACCTCCCTTAGGGTGGAAGAGGTAATTAAATTTTAGTATAAAAGACTTCCTACCAGACATCAGGCTTCATGGGGGAATAAAAGTAAATAATAGATAGCAGGGACTATCAACCAGTGATTAGAGCTCGTCCTGCTTAATTAGTTCAAAATAACTTCAAGGCAAGATTGTGGAGATTTGTAGATACTCTAGAGTTGACCAACACAGGATGGGATTCAAAATGGGATGGAATTCATCTTTAAGAGGTAGTCTGGGCTGGGAAACAGTGGGAAATAGAATGGGCTATCATTCTGGTGTTTTCACTGACTCCTGAGGTAACCTGTGTAAGGCACACCTTTATTCAGATTCTCCAGTCTCATTATAAACAAGAGTAGAACAATGTGGTCCTTACACTCTGCTTGGGAGAATTTGGGGGTTGATATGATGGATGTCCGTAGACATAATAACTGCAGAAAGAGGGTATAAGTATTGAAGCCGGATTGTCTGGGTTTGAATCTTAGCTTCATCACATCCTAGAGAGATGCCCTTGAGCAGCTGGGCTGTCAGTCCTGTGCCTCAGTTCCTTAACTGTAAGAGGGAGATGATGATTGGCCTGGCCTCTATCTGTGTGGTAATAGGTTAAACATGTAAAGCTCTTAAAAGATAGCTGCACACAAAGTAGGCGCTCAGTACATTGAAGTCCTTGCTATTGATCACTCTTACTGTCTGTATCTTGGGCTTCCCAGGTGGCACTAGAGACAAAGAACCCTCCTGCCAACGCAGGAGACATAAGAGATGCGGGTTCGATCCCTGGCTTGGAAAGGTCCCCTGGAGGAGGGCATGGCAACCCACTCCAGTACTCTTGCCTGGAGACTTCCATGGACACAGGAGCTTGGCGGGCTACAGTCCATGGGCTCACAAAAAGTCAAATATGACTGAAGCGACTTAGCACACAGCATCTTTATTTTATTATATCTTTAGTGCTGTATCATACATTAGTCAGTATATAAATAATTGTACTCAATAACTGGAATGTCCTTAAGGCACAGCAAACCCCAGCACCAATACTCATCTTACAAACAAAAATTATGTGATAAGCCTTGAGAAATCAGTAGGATTTAGACAAGTAAGAGGGAGCAGAAATTGCAGAAACTGCTGACAAACCTACAAGAGTGGAGATTGGGCCAGTTAGGTTCGGTGAGGGAGCATGGAGCCTGGCCTTGCCAGGGAAGGGGTTGCTTTGCACAGTAGTGGGAAATAGATGTTATGCTCCCTAGCAGCTCTCCAGTGTAGTGATGTGGATGTATAGACACTGGGCTAAAGGTGAATAGATTAAATTGTACCAAGAATGATGAAAATTACTGGCAGTGATAAAAATCAAGGTATCTCTCAGTGAATTGCAGTACCAGCAGAGTTTGACGCTGGGGAATGCTTCTGACTCCCACTGCCAGTGACTAAATTCATCTACCCAGACTGATGCTGTCATAGTAATGGAACCATACTGGTTGGCTTCAGATTTTAGTCTATAAACTGGCTGCCAGATTGTAAGCGTGGTATTCATATCTCCTTTTTGCATTCTGGAGGAGCCATTATGTCCTTGGTAAGTGTACAGTATAACTGTGTGTTTTAATATGCATACATATACATGTATAAAGTGCAAGTTCTTTAGAACAAAATTTTAAAGAAGGCTATTTGTTACTGAGGCTCTCTCATCCTTCCTTGGCCTTTTGCTAAACATTTTGTCTTTTCACTCCCGTTCCAATAGCCCTGTACTCTCTGCCTATGTTCAACAAATTCTAACTAAAAGTTCCTTTAAGCCATTAATACTTGGTGGGTAAAACTAGAATAGGTGAAACTGAAAACGTAAAACTGCATAGATCCAAATGAATAACTTGCTGCTGGTGAAATTTCAGGTTGTAGAGGAAGTTTGGGTGAGACACCCTTGATTCAGGCAATATTCTATTCTGACCATGGAAAGATAGGTGCTTTCTGCCTGTACATATATCTGACCTACATAATAAAAATTATAAGAGATTTTTCTGACTTCTTGTTGTTCATTTGCTCAGTTGTGACTGACTCTTTATGACCACATGGACTGCAGCAAGCCAGGCTTCCCTGTCCTTCACTATCTCCTGGAGTTTGCTTAAATTTATGTCTGTTGAGTTGATGATGCCATCCAGACATCTCATCCTCTGTTTGCCCCCTTCTCCTCCTGCCCTCAATCCTTCCCAGCATCAGGGTCTTTTCCAGTGAGTCAGCTCTTTGCATCAGGTGGCCAAAGTATTATAGCTTCAGCATCAGTCATTCCAGTCAATGTTCAGGGTTGATTTCCTTTAGGATGGACTTGTTTGATCCCCTTGCTGTCCAAGGGACACTTTTGAGTTTTCTCCAGCACCACAGCTTGAAAGAATCAATTCTTTGGTGTTCAGCCTTCTTTATGGTCCAACTCTCACATCCATACATGACTACTGGAAAAACCAGCTATCATTTATCTCTACTAAAACTTACGTCCTCACAGGCAGGTGCTGTGTCTTATTCTTCTGTGTTTGCCTGGCTTATAATAGCACCTGGTACATATACATGCTTAATAATTATTTGTTGATGGAATGCTTTCATAATGCATCAGGGTCCCCAAAGCTACTTATCGCAAATTCCCCCTCTAGATCTGTCTTTTTAAATAAAATAACCTAATGGACTGTGAGTTAGTATCTCATTTATCTGCATATTCCATCCACACCCTTCGTACATCCCCTCCCACCCTTGCAGAGTGTTCATTAATGTTTGGGAAGAAAGGAGGAAATAAATAACTTGGTAATGAGAATAAGCCGTTGGCCCCATGTTGAGTGTCGTCTTGGTATTCTGAGAAAAGTGGTCGACTGCTGATATTAAGAATGTCAAGTAAGTAGCAGAGAGACATTTTTCCTGAAATAGATCAATCTCAAACAACTTTTTACCTCTTTCCTTTTAGGTGCTGAATACAAAGTTTTGTTTGAGAAATAAATAGTTGTTAAGATGTTAAGTGTTACCATGGAAGGTGGTAACACTTTGATATGCTTTGCTGTTTGTAGTCTTTTAATGTGCAATAGCAATATATGAGGAATTATGTAGATGTGGGCACTTAGAATCAGGGTAAAGGGAGTGAGGAGACGTACTCTTAGGATGTAAGCATCATTTGCTGTATCCCTGCTCAGGATCATTCCCAAAGTGTAGGAACAACTATGGGGAGAAAAGTTTATGACTCAGTTTCAATGAATAATTAGTACTGTATAAATCTGGGGGGCAAGAGGCTTATGCAGATGTTTAGTAAAATTTAAGAATGCGATGGTGTAATAAATTATTCTAGGATAAATTTTCTGCCTCTCTTCTCAAGACAGGTAAAAGTTCTCTTCTTTCTGTGTAAACTCTAGTATCCAATTCTGATTTGATATTCCCACTCTGTTTTTGTAATTAAAACATCATTTATACTGAGAATAATTAAGACAACTGTACATTTGATTTTAAAATCAGTTTTGAGTATTGTGCCTTGTCAAGCTACAAGAATGGTTCCTGCAGCTTTTACAACGTAGCATTAAGAAGCAGACAGTGACCGCAGGCACCTGAGTGGAAGGTTTGACAGTTTGATAAATTAGGAATGACACTTGCCAAAATGGCTGTCCTTCCTGCAGTCTGCCAGTGGAGCATTTGCACACTGTTAATTGAATTGGCAATTTGTGTAACAGTGCCTGCCCCTGAGCTTTTGTAACGCCGGATCTGCCATTTAAGTCTGATAATCCAGGACTTGGGAATAAGGACGAAAAGCTTCACATGATATTACTGCAGATTTAAAATGACAGTCGGGGACCTTGTTGCCAATTTCCCATTAAATGAGAAATAATTAACAATAGCAATAACAAAGTCTTATAAAGCTGGAAAGTTAAATTGACTTTTCAGCACTAGTATCGTACAAAATTGCTCCTAGTGTGATTATTGGATTGCCCTTTCAAGATTATATACCCTAAATAGTTGCGTATGATGAACCAAACATGGGACGTTTTGTAAGCTAATCTGTTTGATTGTTGTGAAAATCTCCTGATTATCTACAAGGATTGTATCATCATTAAGAATTTGCTTTATGCTATAAAATTTCATAGAGATAGAGACCTTAATGAAATAACAGAGATTCTTATTTCCTTAATTTTGCTAGTAATTTAATGAGAGCTGCAACAAAATGCTGAACTACAGCTAGATAATGTCAACTGTAAGTATTTATAGAGTACTATATGTGGCTTTTTTGGATGTCCTCCTTTGATGCTTTTCAGAGTTTTAAGAACTCCTGAGTAATTTTTGGTGTGTGTTTGAACAGTGGTTTGTATTTGGAGCAATGGTTTAGAACAATACAGATTCCTGGCACGGGGTTCTTTTTAAAATTGCAAAAGATATTAATTTTCTATGATTTTCAAACTCATGGAAGTTTATGTTTCACTGTTACTATCTGTTTAGTTCTATAGTTCAGATCTTTGGGGTGGTATTGAGTTAGTCACGTCAGTACAGACTAGAGGACTAGAGTGGTTCTTACCTGATACCCTCTGAATGGCCATATCCAATGCATACAGTCACATTTGCAGTTAAATATTCTGACTGCCACCACCTTTGATCATATACTGGTATGTTGATATTTGATAGGTAAGGAGTGGGCTCCAAAATAGCTAGAAGAGTTTTAGGAACCAAGTTGATAGCAAAAGATGATCCTTTTTCAAATTTTAGGTTATTTTTTATTATAGACTCATTTCACAGTGGGATATTCAGGATATTCAAGAATAGGATAGAACCTTCTGTTTTTTTTTTTTTTAACTGTGGTTAGAAAATAAGATACTCTTGCTCTGTTTTTTAAGAGTTCGCATTTTTTTGACCAGTTAGTGCATTTCATTGATTTAATGTGAGGACAGAATGTAGGAGTGGAAACCTCCAGATAGAGTGGGGAAAAGAACCCGTCACCTTGATGGAGATCTGGGCTTTTCTATGCAGAGGTTATATTTGAAGCCTGAAGCTGTGGTGACTACCGGGGAAAAACAGAGAGAGAAAGAGTGTTCTGAGCATTAACAACTTAGGCTTAGGAGGGGGGCAGAAGTCGATGAAGGAAACCATAAATACAGAAGAATAGAGGAGAGAACATGGGGTGGAATGAGGTGAAAATGAACTTTAAAATAAAAAGCACAGTATGTGGACTCATGGCGCCTGGGTATTTTTAACACCTCAGCACTATAAAATTTGGCAAGTCAGAAAGACTCCTGGGTATCCATCTCTTCACTGAGAAATGGGGATAAATAAATGCCTGTTTTTACCTCATGAGGGTTTTTTGGTATGAAAATTAATTGGATTATTTTATGTGAAACCAGTTTGCAAAGTATATGAAAATACAAGCTGTAAATAAAAGTAGCAGTATAGTAAGAGCATAACTTAGAGAGAGAAGTGGTCAAAGCTTTAAAAGCTGTGGAACTCTGAAAGAAAAGGAAGAGGAGGAATGCCCGGTGGATGATGGGAACATGTTCTGAGCCACGTGGAGAGTTTGATGTTCATACAGTGGTGAGGACAGGTGCCGGGGTCCAGGGCTTACAGAGAAACCAAGTTTGTAAAGAAATGCAGTAGCAGGTGTATATGTCAAGGTGCTGGTGGAGCTGCCTGTTATCCCCAGAATGATGAGGATGTGTGTGCAAAGGACTGATGAGTGTTACAAAACAGGAGAGTAACCTGGCATGAAAATTACTGCATTGCCACACTTCACAATGTCTCTGAAATTGAAAACATATCTTGTAATTGATGTATATGCTTAGTATGATGATTTTTCTTTTTTTTCCCCAGGAGAACTGATAGTCAACTGATGACATATTTAAAAATTAATGGCAGTTTAAGATTGTTGCAGTTTGGCCACGTGTTACTATGAACATAGCTTGCTGGTGGCTGACTTTGGCATGTTTAATCATTTTAAAATATTTGAAAGATTTCTGAACCTGTCCTCATCCAAGATTAAGACATTATTTTATTGATCATTTGTTGAATACAAATCATATGGAGTGCTTATGGTATATTAGACACTCTACTGGAGTATTGTATACATAATGTCATTTAATTCTCAAAGTCATACTAGGAATTAGGTACTGTTTTTAGCCCCCTGCATTATATGTGAGAAAACTGAGGCTTAGATTAGAGGCTATGTTACTTAAAACCCTGGCTTGCTGTGAAATCTGGTGCTAGGTTAGATGCTATTGAAAAGTCAAAGGTACACACGAAGTGCTTTGTTCCTCTGGGTTACAGCGTAGGGAAGCTAAAGCACACATTCAGAAAACAAGCATGTAAGGAAGACACACTACCAGTGCTGTCAATACCACAACAGAGGCACAGGCAGGCTAGAAGGATTCCATGAAGAGAGACATTATTTCCAACTAGGAAGTAAGGGGGAGTTTCTTCATGGACAGCGGGAATATTTGAACAAGTAGAGATGAAGGGGTGGTAACACAAGCAGAAGGAACCGGGTGAGTGAAAGAAATGGAAGCTTCCAAACAGCATGTGTGTTGAGGAAATACTAAGTTACCAGGGTTAACTGGACTGGAGTGTGTTTGAAGAGGAATCAGTTCAGTTCAGTTCAGTTCAGTCGCTCAGTAGTGTCTGACTCTTTGCGACCCCATGAACCACAGCAGCCAGGCCTCCCTATCCATCACCAACTGCCAGAGTGTACCTAAACCCATGTCCCTTGAGTCGGTGATGGCATCCAACCATCTCATCCTCTGTTGTCCCCTTCTCCTCCTGCCCTCAATCTTTCCAGCATCAGGGTCTTTTCAAATGACTCAGCTCTTCACATCAGGTGGTCAAAGTATTGGAGTTTCAGCTTCAACATCAGTCCTTCCAATGAACACCCAGGACTGATCTGTAGGATGGACTAGTTGGACCTCCTTGCAGTCCAAGGGACTCTCAAGAGTCTTCTCCAACACCACAGTTCAAAAGCATCAATTCTTCTGCACTTAGCTTTCTTTATAGTCCAACTCTCACATTCATACATGACTACTGGAAAAACCATAGTTTTGATTAGACGGACCTTTGTTGACAAAGTAGTCTCTGCTTTTTAATATGCTGTCTAGGTTGGTCATAACTTTCCTTCCAAGGAGTAAGCGTCTTTTAATTTCATGGCTGCAGTCACCATCTGCAGTGATTTTGGACCCCCACCCCCAACAAATCTGACACTGTTTCCACTGTTTCCCCATCTATTTGCCATGAAGTCATGGGACCGGATGCCATGATCTTAGTTTTCTAAATGTTGAGCTTTAAGCCAACCTTTTCACTCTCCTCTTTCACTTTCATCAAGAGGCTCTTTAGTTCTTCTTCACTTTGTGCCATAAGGGTGGTGTCGTCTGCATATCTGAGGTTATTGATATTTCTCCCAGCAATCTTGATTCCAGCTTGTTCTTCTTCCAGCCCAGCATTTCTCATGATGTACTCTGCATCTAAGTTAAATAAGCAGGGTGACAATATACAGCCTTGACATACTCCTTTTCCTATTTGGAACCAGTCTGTTGTTCCATATCCAGTTCTAACTGTTGCTTCCTGACCTGCATACAGGAATAGTGAGAAATAAAGGCAAAATATTCAGTGCATTTCCAAAGGACACCACCCAGTGTTTTGTTCGTATACTTAAGAGTAATCAGTTTAATTTTTTTGCCTTTTATTTTGGTTTTGTGGCGCCACCCACTTGGTAAAACCATCCCTGGAATTATAATAGATTTCTGATTCATTCTTGGTTATTTTGTGTTTTCAAAATGTTCTACAATAATCTTTGACTAGAAATAATCATGATAGATATTATTTTAATAGTTCAATTTACATAAAAGTTTATTTAGAAAATTTAATGGAAGGAAACACTCTGATTTTTAATGGTGATGCTGAGCTGTCATGTCAAGATGAAGAGTCTTGGATGAAATTAACTGATAGCTCATGTATGATGTTCTGCTCTTTGCCTTAAGGATTACATACATTCCACAGATACTGCTATCTGTGTGATAAGATATGTGACACGCCCTGCTCATTAAGCTTTTATTCTAGAGTCGGGGGGAGGGAACAGGCAATAAACAAGCAAATATGCTAACAACATGATTCAGGCTAGTGCTGAGTACTGTGAAGAAATGAAGCAGGATGATTACTACAGGTAACATTGTGTGCTGCTGTTGATGGGTGAGCAAGGAAGTCCTCCCACAATTAAGATTTTGGCTGAGACCCTGATACCCTGAAGGAGCTGGCCACAGCAAGTCTAGAGACAAAGAAGTTCAGTGGAAGTGACAAGCACAGAATTTCTCAGGTAGGAACTAACTAGGTCTCTTCTAGGAGTAGAATTTAAAAAACAAAAACAAAACAAAACAAAAACACCCAGTGGGGCTTGGGTGTATAAGTTGGAAGGACAGACTCAGATGAGGTTGGTTAGACAGGCAGGGGCACAGTGGCGTGGGCCTTCCGGGACTCAGTGGGAGTTGGGTTCTGTTCTGCGTGTGATAGGAAATCACGGGATAGTTCTTAACAGAGAACACTATTAGTAGACCTTTTTCCCAAGCTTATCTTGAACATTATTAATATGAGATGGTGTGTGTGTGAAACACTCAAAAGCATGTCTGGAACACATTCAGTGTTTAGGTTAGCATATGTTACTGTTAGATGACAGTGAGCAATCATCTGTCATTCTTTGTAAATGCTCTGGCACATACTAGGCAATATGAGTGTTTAGGTAACTAGATAAAAATCAAAATGCATGGGTATGCTCACTTCACCCTCACACCTTTATTGTTTTTCATTTTAAACTTTAAAGTTGTTGGTTCTTAAAAACACTTGTGTTCTCTAAATTGATGATCTCCAAATTCATTCTCGGGTACCTCGTGGGTGACCCTGGGCAAGTCACTCTTCAGAGCTGTTGTGAGTATTAAATGAGATAATCTCAGCAGCAGGTGTATGGTGGCATGTAATGTGCACTCAGCGGTGGCTCTTTTAATGATCTAATTATAGTTCAGTACACTCTGTTTAGGTTCATAATTCCTTCAATTTGTGATTTAATTACTTGGAAGGATAATTCCATTCACTGTATACTAAATATCTCAAAGTGTAAAATAAGACTAAAATCCCCTTTCATGTCTTCACAGAGGCACTTTCATAGTTATTAGACATCTCATATTCCACAGGCCTTCTCAGAAGCAGACAAATAAATTGATAGTCACTTAACATTCAGTTTGGAGGGTCAGGGAGTTGAATTTTATGGAAAAGGTTATTCAAAGAGTCTGTTTTTCCTGAATTTATTTGTTTGTGAGGACAAAGAGAGGAGCTTGCAATTTATAATTTCTATTGAGCAATGACCTACATGTAAAGAGATATTTTACTTATTTATGAAGAATAATTAATTATTTGCTGGCGTGAAGGAGGAAAGCATTCTAATGAAGGCATACATTTTAACGCTTGAGGTGGAGGAGAGGAAACAAAAGTTGCCAAAATTTAAACTATTTACAGTTTGATGATTTAGTATGAAAGAGATAAAACATTCCTCAAACTGGTATAGTACTAAGGGTAGCAGTGAGTTGAAATTTATAATAATGTTTTATATGCTGCATCGTAACTCTTGAAATTCAAGCTTGTAAATCAGGAATCATCTTATCAGGGTAAGATCTCATCAGTATCCAGACATTTTTAGGGCTATAAAGTTGTTCATAATTTATACATATGAATATAGTACATGTGCAAGCAAACTTCAACTCTCTGGAACTTAAAGGAGATTATTTTGGGTAAAAGGGGGCCTATTCTTTAATCACCAAACTTTTTCTTTTTTATTTAAGTTATCGTGGAAAGAATTTTTGTGTGGAAGACAATTGAGCCTTTTCTTTATGACTTAGGAGTATTATTATGTATGCATTTCATTACCATGAAAACAATCTGGTTGATGTCCTAGGGACTTTGGACTATGAGGCCTGCTGTAACTATATACCAGATTGGCCTGTATCATAGTTCATTTTGAGAGTCTTTTCCCCTGCTGTTTATCTCCCCCTTTTTCTGTGGATCCCTTACTGTCAGTCATAATTCTTCTCTACTGTTAGCATTTCTAGATCTCTCTTTTAATTTTCTGTTTCAGATATGGTTTTAGCTTGGACACCCGGGTTTGTTGGCATTATGTATAAGCCAAGCATGAATAGAATCTGATAGAAGACAAAGGGATCATCTGTGAATAAAGTACCTGGACTCTGTGATAGTTTTTTTGATCTTTCAGAGGCATTTTCCAGGTTTCTTCATCTCATTTGCACCTTGGATGAGTAAAACATCCTTACACAAGGCTCAGAGTCATTTCCTGGAACAAACTGTCTTAGCTCCATGCATGTATGTGTGCGTGTATGTTATGTGCAGTTCCCCAGCTGTGAAATGTGTGTCTGTCTAGTTCTCTGCCCTACACTAATACGACCCCCAAAACAATGCTCTTCCTAATGATGTTTTTAGAGGTTTGGAGAAATTGCCATCACTTCTCTAATTTCCTTTGCAGCTCTTGTTCCTGAAAATATTGTAGCCCATGCTTTGCGCACTAAGTATGTACATGAGATCTTTGAGAGTTCTACATAAAACTTTAAAGGAACAAGCCTTCCTCCCAAATTTTAAGTAATTAAAGCTTCTGAATTGTCCAGACTTTAAACTCACATAAAATTATTCTAGTTGTAAAGTTCCCAAACTGATTTTATTTATTTCTCTAAGTTCCTTAATGTGGTTTCACGACTTGGCTTGACCTCTTGACTAAAATAAGTTTACCAGCCTTTCACCAAAATGATGCTTATCTTTACAAAGATAAATATGGCCATATTTCTAAAAAAAATTTAGATTAAGAAAGTAGGTTACTGGGATTTATGAAGACTATTTTTCTTTTCAAATAATAGATCAGTATCATGGAATGCAGTTAGATACCTTGGAAAGCCATTAAATAGAAATACATCATGATTTTTAGGGGAAGAAAGGCAAACACAGAGACGAGAGGATACTGTTAGATGGTTCACCCATGTACCAAACTGACCATTTGGGGCCAAGGAAGCTGATTTTTATGTTTTAAAATTAATCCAACCTAGATTAACCACGTCGCGTCCCCTTAACCACAGGCATGTGAATCTCAGGGTAGACAGCTGTTTGGATGTCCCACGCTGGGACTGCTGCCCTCAACAAACGCTTCTGATTCTCCTACATGGTCACTTGGCAGCATCTACGTGCACCCATATGGCTGAATGGCATTGTGCCTGTTTACAAGTCGGTTGGATCATTTTCACTAGGACCCAGGTGCCAAGCAAACATAGATTCACTCTAACTGCCTACTGAACTATGCATCTTCTTTCTCAGAAACAAAACACCTCTCCTTGGTAATGACCTCCAAGTTTAAGGCAATATATTTATTGGCATTTTATTGTCTTCACTACATTTTGACAAGTTCTCTGTCTGTAAAGATAGCAAAGGAAACAAAAGTAATGATATCTCCTGTAATTACGAAGCAGACAGTGCCAAAAAAAAATGTGAAATACAAATTTGGGCTGTCACCTCTGACCTCTTAGGATACATACAATTCCCAGAGCATCTATAGTCCTGCTTGAAGATGAAATGGAGCATTGGTTGCTTCTGTGACACTGCTGCTGCTGCTGCTAAGTCACTTCAGTCATGTCCGACTCTGTGCGACCCCATAGACAGTGGCCCACCAGGCTCCCCCGTCCCTGGGATTCTCCAGGCAAGAACACCGGAGTGGGGTGCCATTTCCTTCTCCAATGCATGAAAGGGAAAAGTGAAGTCGTTCAGTCGTGTCCGACTCTTCGCAACCCCATGATCTGCAGCCTACCAGGCTCCTCCATCCATGGGATTTTCCAGGCAAGAGTACTGGAGTGGGGTGCCATTGCCTTCTCCAATCTGTGACATCAAGACTGGTCATTTAGCTTTTCTTTTCACAAGCTTCACAATTTGAGTAGAAATAGTAGTTTCCACATAGAGGATATGATGAAGATACATGAGATGATACATATGATATGCTTTGAGCTCCTTGAAATAAATTTATTTTTTTATGTGACTACTATATGCCTCAATGAAGGAAATTATGTCCTTGCCTTAGAAATAACAAATAGATGTCTAACAAATTCAACATCTTTTGCTTTTTGCTTTCTAAATAGCTGATTTTGTATCCTACCTGAGTTTATAAAACTTTCCCCTATATTCTTTTATTTAGTCTTCATGTAAAATTTATGAAGTAGGATGGTCAAATATTATTATTAGTTTTATTTTACAAATATTGGAAACTGAGGCTAAGAGCAGTATTGTGACTTATCTTAAGGTTTCTTAACAAGTTTGAAGTGATAGAGTCAAGACTCCAACACATTTTTTTCCAGAGATTCCATTGCATTTAGGATGAAAGCATCCTTGAGATAATATATTCATTTAGATGGATTCAGTTTTATCTCGTTATTAAGTAAAACCTCCAAATAGTTAAGAGGTTGATTGGAAAATATATATTAACATACTCATTAAAAGTGACTTTAATAGGAAATATCCCTAACAGCTGCCATTGTAATTTATTGCTCTTATTTTCTCATTTAATTTGCTTTTTGAGTAATGTTTTGGGTCAGTTTCTTGGCAACAGTTTTGATTTGATTGTTTCCTTTTGTTTAGAAGGTCACAGAATTTTCGTTTGCCTAAAAGGAAGAAAATTTGTCAGGATTCTAAAAACCCATAGTATTCTAGATGTGACATAAAATTTTAAATCTTCATCACTTATAATTAATACCAATTTATGAACACTGGCATGACTTTAAGTCCATTTTATTGAAGCAGTTGAAAACAAATCAGAAAAGTTATGGGTAAAGGCATTTTGAAGGAGACATGGCCTAATTTGACTTTGGTGTTGCTTTCTTCTTTTAGTAGGATGTGTGTCAGAATTCTCTCCTGGAAATTTTGAATCAGAAGCATAATGTAAATGGGAGAGAGATTTTATAACCAGGTGGATTGTAAGATAAATGCTTAATGTTGAATATGAACACAAAAGGGTTGAAAAATTGGATTGTCATTGAGTCAGTGTTTGACATCTGAATAAGAAATATTTGGAAAATAAGTATGGCAGGTTCATTTTGTCTTATATTACAAATATCCCACTTTTCACTTCTATTTGAATGGTGTTTGATATGAAAAAGCCTTTTTTCACTTTTAAGAGTCTTAATGAAGTATATTTTACACACCATACCGCCCAACCATTGTAAATGTATAATTTGGATGGTTTTAGTAAATTTCAAATTGTGACCATCACAATAATCCAGTTTTGAAAGAAATCCATCATCTCCATCAAAAAGTCCCCTCATACCCACTAATCTCTGTTCCTACTCCTAACCCAGGCAAGCATCAACCTACTTTCTGTCTCTCTATAGTTCTGCTTCTTCTAGAGATTTCATGTAAATATATTCATTAAATATGTAGTCTTTTGTGCCTGGCTTCTTGGGCTGGATCTTCATTGCTTTGTACAGGTTTTCTCTAGTTGCAGTGAGCAGGGGCTACTCTCTAGCTGTGGTAGATAGGATTCTCATTTCAGTGGCTTCTCATGTTGGGAAGCAGGGATTCTAGGCACATGGGCTCAGTTGCCCCACGGCATATGGAATCTTCCCAAACCATAGCTTCTTTTACTGGCATAATGTTCTTGAGTCTATTTAACTTGTATGTGTCTATATTTAGTTTTTTTTTTAATTGCTGAGTATTAGTTTACTGCATAAATATGCCATATTATATATGTCTTATAAATATATTATACATATATTTGTTTATGTGTTATTTAACAATTGATAGATATTTGGATTGTTTCTGATTTCTGGCCATTTTGAATAATGCTGCTATGAAAATTCACATACAGGTCTTTGTGTGGAAAAATGTTCTCATTTCTTATAGACACATAATAGTGTAATTAAATGTTTTACAGTAAAAGCATGTTTAATTTTGAAAGAAAATGTAAAAATTGTTTTCAGAAGTGATGGGATTGGACCATTTTATATCCCCAACAACAACATATGATTCCAGGTTTTTTTTTTAATAACCAGTTCCAATTTTTTTGATTGTGTAGTAGTATATCACAGCAGTTTTATTTTGAATTTGTTTTCTATTGCAGTGTAACAAATTACCACACACATAGCAACTTAAATCAACATACCCTTTCATCCCCAGTTCCTCTGAATTAGGAGTCTGAATACAGGTTAACTGGGTCCAGTGTTGAGGCACTCACTGATGGAAATCATAGGGTTGTCTGGGACCACAGTCTCATCTGAAGACTGAGGACCTCTTCCAAGTTCACTGGTTGCTGGAATAATTTAGCTCCCTGAGGATGTAGAGCTGAAGTCCTCCTGTTCTTGCTGGTTATCAACTGGGGATTCCCCCAGCTTCCAGAGAACACCCTGGAGTGGTCCTGGACATGTGGCTCCTTCCAGAGGCAGCCTACAACATGGTGGTTTGCTTTGTCAAGGCCAGCAGAAGAACCCTTTGCTCTTTGAGCCTCTCTTTCAGAGAAGACACATAGGCCTCTTTTAAAGGGTTTGCCTGATTAGATCAAGCCCATCCAGGATAATTTCCTATTTGATTCACTCAAAGTCAACTGATTAGGAATCTGAGTTACATGTGTAAAATCTCTTCACTTTTTATCTTACAATTCCACCTTATCAGGGGAGTGAAATCCCATCGTATTGACAAGTATTGTGCATACTCAAAGGGAATGGTTATACAAACCAGGGAGTGAGAGTTTTTAGAGACACCTTAGAATTCTGCCTGCCACCATTTCCTTAATGATTAATGAGTTGAGTGTCTTTTCATGTATTTATATATTTATATTTATTCATTTATTCATGTCCATTCTTATTATCTTCTTTGGTAAAATGGTGAAACTTTTTACAAATATTTAACCATTTTATTGAGTTGTTTGTCTAATTGAATTATAAAAGGTCTTTATATATTCTGGATACATATACTTTATCAGGTTTATGATTTGCAGATATTTCCTCCCAGTCTTAGTTTATCTTTTCATTTTCTTAATAATGTCTTTTGACTTTTAATTTTGATGAGGTTCAGTTTATCATATTTTTTATAGATCATATTTTGAGTGTCATATTTAAGAAATCTTTGCCTGATTGAAGTCAGGAAGATTTTCTCTTAGGTGTCTCTTCTAGAATTTTATAATTTTGCTCTTAAATTTAATTCTGTGATTCATTTGGAGTTCATTTTTGTACAGAGTATAAGTACCTAAGTTTGTTTGCTTATTTGTTTAGGCATATATATATACACACACACACACATATATACCTGTAGCTCAGGTTCCTAATCTGTTGACTTTGAGTTAATCAAATAGGAAATTATCCTTGATATATATATATATAAAATTATCCTGGAGATATATATATGTATTGTGTGTGTGTGTGTGCGTGTATATATATATATCTCCAGTTGTTTCAGAAACATTTCTTTAAAAGACGCTCTTTTCTGTTTGAATTGTCTTGATACTTTCATTGAAAATTAGTTGACCATATGTGTAAGGGTTCCTTTCTGAACTCTCTTCTGTTCCATGGATATATGTGTCTATCTTATGTCATTACAACATTGTTTTGATTTCTGTAGGTTTAAATTAGGTGTTGT
Organism: Bison bison bison; assembly: GCF_000754665.1. Classification (NCBI taxonomy): domain Eukaryota; kingdom Metazoa; phylum Chordata; class Mammalia; order Artiodactyla; family Bovidae; genus Bison; species Bison bison. Next base: position 539,509 of record NW_011494814.1, on the reverse strand, counting down.
AAGTCCTACAACTTTGTTCTTTTTAAAAATTGCTCTAGCTATTCTAGCTTATTTGCATTTTCATATAAATTTTAGAATCAACTTGTTAGTTTCTATGAAAAAAGTCTGTTATAATTTTGATAGAAATTCCACTGAATCAATTTGAGCAAAATTCCTGTCTTAACAATATGGAATCTTCCAAACCATGAGCACAGCATATCATTTCATTTATTTAAATTATCTTTCATAAACTCTAAGCAATGTTTTGTAGTTCTCAGTATGCCTACAAGTATAGTAATTCTTTGGTAAATTTATATATGTGTTAGGCATTCAGTCATGTTTGAGTCTTTGCAACCCTATCAGCTGTGGCCTGCCAGACTCTTCTGTCCATGGAATTCTCTAGGCAAGAATACTGGAGTGGGTTGCCATTCCCTTCTTCAGGGGATCCTCCCAACCCAGGGACTGAACCCTGGTCTCCTGCCTTGCAAGCCAATTCTTTATTATCTGAGCCACCAGGGAAGCCCTCTGAACCAATATTTTTGATGACTGTTGTGAATGGAATTGTTTTCCTAATTTAATCTTCAGATATATCATAATATATGGATTTATGGCTGATTTTTATTCAAATGTTGATCTTTTATCCTGAGACCTTGCTTGACTTGTGTATTATTTCTAAAATTGTTTTGTGGGCTTCCCTGGTAACTCAGCTTGGTAAAGAATCCACCTGCAATGCGGGAGACCCCAGTTCGATTTGTGGGTTGGGAAGATCCCCTGGAGAAGTGATATGCTACCCACTGCAGTATTCTTGGGCTTTCCTGGTGGCTCAACTGGTAAAGAATCCACCTGCAATGTGGGAGACCTGGGTTTGATCCCTGGGTTGGGAAGATCCCCTGGAGAAGGGAAAGGCTGCCCACTCCAGTATTCTGGCCTGGAGAATTCCATGGACTGTAGTCCATGGGGTCGCAAAGAGTCATACACAACTGAACGACTTTCATTTTACTTAGGATATTTTATTTATAGAGTCGTATCATCTATGAATAAAGACAGTTTTAATCATTCCTTTTTAAGTGGTTTTAATCTTTTTCATACCTTGTTGCACTAGCTAGAACCTTCACCACAATGTTGAAGAAAGAGCCTTGCAAGGAGAAAACTTGGTAATTTGGGGGGTAGCTTGAAAATAAAACAGAAAGTTTGTTACTGTCCATTTTTTAGATGTAAATGTCTCTTCTTAATAGTTATTCTAAAAGCCATCTTTTGTCTAAAACCCTTCTTCTTTTGATTTTTTTACCTAAGAATTGTGATAAATCTGTTTTTTAAATAAACAAATATGCATGAATTAGTGGGATGGTGGAGAGATCCTTTTAAGTCTTTGTGAAGATCCAATGATTCCCAATCCACAGAGATCATTATTGTCTTTTGTCTGTGCTATTACCAAATCTTTTAGGCATGTTTTGGTGTACTATCACAACTTATACTCAAATACCACGTGTTTTTCTTTCAGATGTTTTCTCTTTTCCCAAAGAAGAAATGTAAGGTGCATTGTCCTCATAGTCAGAAGACCTGGAGTCTAATTATTAACTAGTTACTGTTTGATTTTTGGCAAATCACTCACCTTCTCTGAACTTCTGGTTTTCATTCATTTGTGTAGTGAGGTGATTGGGTCTTATTTTATAAGCTTAAATACTATTCTGTGTTTTAATATTTTATGGTTATGAGCACACACTACTTTATGCATCTGCAACAAGAAAAATAAAATTAACCATACTTTAAATAATTTTTAAAAATTAACTTTGTTTTCTAAATGCATTAGGGAATTGAGAAGAATCCATACAATCACAAAATACACTTGTGTTAAAACAAAATTTTTTCTTGAATAGCATGGCCATCAAATAGGCAAAACTTAGGAATTAATATTAGGCTTTCTGAGAAATTGCATCGTCTGAAGCTTACACATCTCTCATTTCCATTAAAATATAACGCCAACTATGTTTTTGCACCTGCCTTCAAGGGAGTCACTGCAGTTATTTGGCTTACTTTTTTGTGTGTATGGCATTAGCACTGTGGAATTTTGTTTTAAATTTATTGTATTTGACCTAACATTTTGTGCCATCAGAAATGTAGAATTTTATTTTAATTGTATTATGCCTGGCATAAACTAACCTTGTAATTAAATGTGTAATAACACATGCCATAAAGTTTTCTGCTAGCCTACCATTTATTTATTATTGTTATACTAAATATATTGTCACAGTGATGATAAATGTGAATGTGATACATTATTGCATTTCAACCTGATTCGAATCGACCTTTCAACTGACGATAGCGTGCTGTCTCATTTAAGACCACAGTTATTAGACCTTAAAGTATTGAGGATGATCTTTTTCGTGTTTATGGGGGTGGGGAGGCAGTGGGGCAAAGCACAGCATAGCAGCATCAGCTTACAGTGTTTAGCAGTAGCTCAGCTTTTTCAAAGCCTCTTTTTTTCAAGAGATGCTAAAAGGGTGTTCAAAAAAGATGAAAGCTACATGATTAAAATGAAGCCTGCTATAATGTTTAACTGGCAGTTTATGCTACACAGTCTATATACTCTGGTCTAATCATCTTGTATTGTGTCTGACTAGTTTATAGTGGTTGAAAGTTTCTTGGCCAGAAAGGACCTTGTAAAATTAGTTCTTATTAGAAAAAGCATGGATGGCTGCAAAATTTGGAGACAGGCTGATTTTAGTCCTGCCAAACGACATAAATAAATAATCAGGAAGGTTTTTGTCTAATTTGGAGGGGAAAAAAAATCAAGTGGTGTTTGTGTGTAGCGTTTTCTAATAGATAGAATTCCCATCAAACTAACATTTCAGTTCTTTTTATAGATTTAGCCCTGAATCCTTGTTTTAAGAAATTCTGATGTGTGCATGTGTGTGTACTTCCAAATTTAAAGATAACATATGACTGATAACATGGTAGAACTTGAATATAAAACCTTGGGATATCCAAAATAAGTAAGGATATAAGATGATAGTCCTGGGTACCAGGACTCAAAATTTGAAGTCATATTAACTTGTGAGCCAGAGACAAAAAGCTTGACTACTTTTTTCTTAATCTGATGGTTGGACAGTTTTTTGTGGGGGAGTGGTTTGGGGTGGATTTTTTGCAGTTTTAGTTACTTTTCTTTAAATTAGTAAGACCTGTGGTCTCCATCTCCTAAATGGGAACTCATATACAGTCATCTCTCAGTATCTGTGGGTTATTGACATCAGGCCCCCATGGGTATTAAAATCTGGAGATGCTCAGTTCCCTTATATAAAATGTCCTAGTACAGTTGACCCTCTGTATCAGCAGGTTCTGCATCAGATATGGAAGGTTGTGGTTGTTTTATTTGTTGCTAGTCACATAGTGTGAAGAGTTTACATAAGAATAACATTTTGGTGTTGGTTTATATGTAATTTTTTTTAACTTCTTTCTTCTTAGGTAGCAGTAGTTTTTTGCTTTCATTTTTTGAAATTCAGCATTTGCTATTTTGTTCACTTACCAGTTGTTAAGATTGCCCCCTACAGCCTGAGTGTTTTTTATAGGTTAAAGGGTAAAACATGAAAGTACCTAAATACGCTGCTTTGGTGAAAAAAACAGGTCAGTTTTCTTAGGGTTCTCTAAATTTCCAGAGTAATGGAAATAAAAGCAAAAATAAACAAATGGGGCCTAATTAAACTTAAAAGCTTGTGCATAACGAAAGAAACTATAAGCAAGGTGAAAAGGCAGCCTTCCGAATGGGAGAAAATAATAGCAAATGAAGCAACTGACAAGGAATTAATCTCAAAAATATACAAGCAACTCCTACAGCTCAATTCCAGAAAAATAAACGACCCAATCAAAAAATGGGCCAAAGAACTAAACAGACATTTCTCCAAAGAAGACATGCAGATGGCTAACAAACACATGAAAAGATGCTCAACATCACTCATTATCAGAGAAATGCAAATCAAAACTACAATGAGGTACTATCTCATGCCAGTCAGAATGGCTGCTATCAAAAAGTCTACAAACAATAAATGCTGGACAGGGTGTAGAGAAAAGGGAACCCTCTTACACTGTTGGTGGGAATGCAAACTAGTACAGCCACTATGGAGAACAGTGTGGAGATTCCTTTAAAAACTGGAAATAGCACTGCCATACGATCTAGCAATCCCGTTGCTGGGCACACACACCGAGGAAACCAAAATTGAAAGAGACATGTGTACCCCGATGTTCATCACAGCACTGTTTACAATAGCTAGGACATGGAAGCAACCTAGATGTTCATTGGTAGATGAATGGATAAGAAAGTTGTGGTGTGGTACATATACACAATGGAATATTGCTCAGCTATTAAAAAGAACACATTTGGGTCAGTTCTAATGAGGTAGATGAAACTGGAACCTATTATATAGAGTGAAGTAAGCCAGAAAGAAAAACACCAATGCAGTATATTAACACATATTGTGGAATTTAGAAAGATGGTAATGTTGACGCTATATACGAGACAGCAAAAGAGACACAGATATAAAGAACAGACTTTTGGACTCTGTGGGAGAAGGTGAGGGTGGAATGATTTTAGAGAATAGCATTGAAACATGTATATTACCATATGTGAATTAGATGACCAGTACAAGTTCAGTGCATGAAGTAGGGCACTCAAAGCCCATGTACTGGGACAACCCAGAGGGGATGGGATGGGGAGGGAGGTGGGAAGGGGCTTCGGGACCAGGGGACACATTTACAGCCATGCTGATTCATGTCAATTTATGGCAAAAACCACCACAGTACTGTAATTAGCCTCCAGTTAAAATAAATAAGTAAATAAACTTTTAATCCTAAGACCGAAACCATGCCTGATCATTCCTGTGAAATTCTATTTTGACAGTACTGTTGGGTTAACTCCACAGTTACAGTTTGCTAGGTATGATTTCTCACATCTTTTATCTGAGTAATGTTGAAGCTGTTAGCTCAAGGGCCTTGTGAAAGGAATCTAGAAATAATTATTACAGAGAACCAGATTGTTTTATTCTTGGGATCTCAGGTAGAAATGCTCTTTCTAGTGAGAGAGCCACAACACTGTCACCTCCGATCTTAAGATAAACAAATACACAAATCTTCCAAGATATTCTATTTATAAGTAGCTTTGATCTCAGTTTTCAGCTGAGGATGTGTAGTTTCCTTTGCCACACTCTACTAAAACAGGCAAAATTTTCATTGACCTATAAATTACAACCATGTGTTACTTCCAATTAATCTTTATAAGCTAGTGAAAGGAAATGTAGTGGCTTTTATAGCTTGACAGTTTTAAAAACAAATTATCTTCAAGTAGATCAACTTTTGAAATTAGGGAAGCCACATGTAATCTCAAAACTATACATTTTAGTGGCACCTGCTGAGTATCAGGTGTTTATAACTTGGCCATAAAAATTCATTCCAGCCTAAAATCTGAAGTCTCAGCAGGAATCTTAAAACAGAATTTGGCTAAAATGATTTATTTTTTGTTATGAAATCTGAGCAGTGGAGAAGTAGAAGGCTTAAGATTGTGGGCATGGTTTTATGGGAAAGTGTTAAAGGAAACACAGGACATTTGTACGTACTATGGCCCAGTACCCCTGTCAACTGAAGAAAGAGTGAGAAGGGAGGGAGAGACAGAGATGGGAACAGAGTTGAGAAAGGGAGATCTTGACCATTAGTGAAAACCGCTGCTTCATCACAAGCTTATTGGATGGATACATGTTTGATTCAGGAATATGGTGTATGCCTGTATTCAGTGCTTGTCAGGTTGGCAGGTGGTAATGGCAGCACTGGTTTCTGTTGGTGTCTGATCTTGGGTTCTGCTTTAATCACCCTGTCTTGTTGACGTGAGGAGGATTCCCTATAGCACAGTTAGGCCTTGGAAGGCTAGGAAATAATTTTGGAGAGATGAGCAGATTTCATTTGAAGAAGTTGTCACTAGTTTTGTCTTGGCCACTCCAGAATCATCTGAGGTAGACTGAAGTCCTCTTAAGCACAGTTTATCTTCAGGGTTCCATTTTTATTTCAGTCATCACCTCTGGGTTATTAGCATCTTGTCACCAGTCCTTGGCCCACCATCATGCCCTGGGAGACAAGATTTTCCTTTCTCTTTTCTTCCCTGGTCTAATGCCCAATCCTTCCCTCCAACCCCCCCGGCCTTTCCTTTGCCTCCTCACCCAGTGAAGTGGCAGGAGGAAATCTGGTCACTAAGTAATTACTAAGGCATTATACAGAGATCTATAGAGCCTCTCAAGTGGCCTTACAAGAATGATGAGTGTAAGGAATCCCAAAGACATTTTTATGGGAGGGAAGTTCATATGCTCAGGGAGAAGTGGGGGAGTAAAACAGTTTGAAAACACAGCTTATGGACACTGTGTGTGCTCTGAGGTGATCCTAAGCTATGCAGTTCTCAGGAACAGTTGAATGAGTAGGATTAGTTCCTCAACCATCCAGTAACACTGGAGGAAACTGGGTTGAAGGTGCGGGCACTCAAGCCTACCAGCCTAGAGCTACTAGTGTCCTCGCACATCGCTGGTTATGGACCGTGTGTGGCCCTGTTTTCATTTAACCTCTGTGTCTATAACTGGAGCAGTCTCAGATACCTACAAGCAATTATGGCATTTCAGTAGGTTACCTGGTGTGAAGCTCTCTGGACCAGGCCTTTCCATGTGGCAACCCGCTGGCTTTTATTTCACAGCCCTGCGGCAGGTCAGCTTTTGACATCTCAAGGGTGGTTTCACAAGTGTGCATTTTAATGTGATAAGCATGTATGTTTTTTCCTGAAGTGTTTGCACTTATGTATTAACATGGCTATTTTATAAATTGGACTGACATTTCATTGTTTCCTCCTTGTATTATCTTGCTTTGTTGCATGCTTTAATAGTTTTTATAAAGTTTATTGCCCCCTGCTGCTCAATATCTTCGTATGCTGTGTGTTGTTCTTTACATCCTGCTGGGGTGCAGTTTAATGAATTATTTTTCAATGAGAATGATATGATTTTTACAGCCTGCCCACAGAGATAAGCGATTTTAATGTAGTATTTGTTTGATTCTGTTACCCTTACCCTTTTTTTTTCTTTAGCCTGTACATGTCACCAATACTAGCATCTGAGTATGCTAGTAGCTAAGGCTTTGGCTGTCCAAGTTTGATGCTGTGCATGTAATTGTCTCTTTTATTGCATATTTAATTCTTTATCTTCTCCAATCTTCTCTCTGGACCTCTATCTTTCATTCCATTTCAGTTTGGCTTTTATGCCAACATCTGTACATTTGCTTTGCATTGAAATTCCAAGAAAAGCATCTTTGCTGCTGGTAGTCTCTCTCGCTCTGTAATTGAATCCACACATTTCTAGGATGTGTCATGTGGGGCAATTTAGCAACTTTAGGTTTTTGTCAAACTAGGGTTTCTTTGAAACTCTAGAAACGAGTTAGGGTTTATTTTGTGAGCACTTTTCCCACTTTCTTCTCTTCACATCATCTCCAGTCTTACACAGCAACTCTTTTTCCCTAATCTGGTTGAATCATAAGAGCTTCTTATTTCTATTTCCAGAAATGTAGTTAACATTTAAGAAACCACCATTCCTAGGTCCCATTCCTTTCAGTTTAGTCTGTTTCCACATATGCTTTCTCTGTATACATCACTCTCATCCCTTAACCCCCACCCAGCCACATACACCATACTCCTCCATGTTAGGCTTCAATTAATGAATGTAGGCATTCATGGCAAGGATTGTCTCAAGTTTGGAACACTCAGTGAAAAAATTTAAAAGTCTCAACATTGAGGGGACACCTTGATATCGACTATGCAAGTTCTTGTCTGCAGTTTAAAAACAAAATTTACCAGATATATCAGTTAAAATACATTTGACCACAAATAATAGAGTATGCAACCTGTGGTGAGTTAAACAATAACATGATTTAATTATCACACTGTAAGGGGAGTCTAGTCGGACACGACTGAGCCACTTCACTTTCACTTTTCACTTTCATGCATTGAAGAAGGAAATGGCAACCCACTCCAGTGTTCTTGCCTGGAGAATCCCAGGGATGGGGAGCCTGGTGGGCTGCCGTCTATGGGGTCGCACAGAGTCGGACGTGACTGAAGCAACTTAGCAGCAGCAGCAGCAAGGGGAGTCTGGGGTAGGAAGTCCCAGATACTGCAGTGGCTCCCCATGGTTAGACAGGGCCTCAGTTGTATTTTTCTTCTTTGCCATCCTCAGTGTGTTGACTTTTCCATTCAAGACTTGTCAAGTTATGGTGGAAAATGGTTGTTGCAGCTTCATACACTGGTCCTTATACAAGATGTTTCAAGATAATGTGAAGAAGTGTGAAGCATTTGCCAGAAGCTTCCAGGAAAGTTCTCTTTATGTCTTATTGGGCAGACCAGGATCATAGCTCTAAATTTAGGATGAACACAGATGTGGGAGAACCGGCTTCAAGCCCATTATTACTCATTTCCTGGAAATGGGTACACTGCCTTTCCAAGGGCATCAGGCTTTTCTTTGCAAAGAAGAGGGGATAGAGCAACAGACTTGGCTCCTTTTGGGTGGGCAGTGTGTATGTTTGCTTAACCAGGGATTGGACATCATTGAATTTAAAAAGAACAAATATAGAGTCTGTGTGCAATTGCATCTAATTCTCTGTTTTCAGTAGTGAATGTGGTATGCCTCACTTCATTTTAGATTCATCAGGTTCCATTTGTAAAAATTATTCTATATCCTTATTTGCAGCCAGTTTACTAGTAGGCAGATTGCTATTTCAACAGTGACATCCGTATTTTGACATTTTGAGACTATATGACAACAGCTGTGGTATAACCAGTGCTATGCTTTGGATTGAGTTTCATTTGCTGCAATACCGGTCCAGAAAACTGTAATCCCTGTGCAAGCAGGGGCCGTCTCTTCTTGTTCCTAGTCATTTTCTTTAGTGCCATCAGAGTCCCTGGAGTATAGTGGATGGTCAGTACATACTAACTGAGTAAATGGACCTCAGACATACGGGAATGACATTTTGAACTCATGTTACTTGCTCTTAACAATAAAATGCTATATGCAATGATGAAATTTAACATTTGAATCAAATAAAAGAGCATATTTTATTCATCAGTTTATATATCCTCATGTAATTAAAAGGATTTAGTTGCACCTAATTTCATAAAATGCTTTTCCTAAGTCAATAAGCAGCTCTCTTCTGCTTCTCTGGACCTGCGATAAGACCAGCCCATCACACAGTTCATGTCATTATGAAACCCTGAAGAAGAGAAAGAAGGCACAGGTTTAATGTTACTGGTGTGTGACACTGCCCTACCTCCAAGAGTCAAGTGTTGCCCTACCTCCTACTCCTCCTGGATATGGAAGTGGAAAGGGAAGTTGCCAAGAACAGATAGGGTAGTGGTCAGTAGTGAAGGGAGTGGAGAGGGACTGCATGCAAGCTCTGGTATGCCTCCTTCTCTCCTTTCCTCCTCACCTGGCCAGGTAGCTAAGGGAAATGTAATGGAAAGGGATGTAGCAAAGGAATATGTCCCAGAATATTTACATTTTCCCAAAGGGAGCACAAATAGTAAATAACTTACTCTAAAATAAAATACATCAAACTGAAAATAAATATAAACTTTCCTTGAGCCTATGCAAAGCTCTCTTCTGTACTCAGCTTTTTATAATGAAACTTGCCCTGAAAGATACGAACCAACTGAGAGAAGCAAGGAGATGAATCCAGTTGAAAGAGCATAAACATTGAATTGCCATTTGTACTGATTTTCAGATGCAATTTAAAAATTAATCCAGAATGTTCAGGTCATGAGTATTATGAAAGCTTTTTATTGTAATCCTAGACAAAACTTTATTATGCCATAAAGAAGTCAGGAGTCTTTAGTGAAAATTGTAGTTGACAGGAAAATAAAGTCGATTCCACTTAAAGCTAAAAGGTATAGTAGGTCAAGAGATCCTTATATGTACCTTTTACTTTAGAGTGCATTTACAGCTCATGAAAGGAGGTAGATTGATATTCTAGAAGTTAACTTCCTTCTCTTGTGTTCGCAAAGCCTGAGTTAGCCAGGTGGAAGGATATGGAATTAAGCTTTTATTCCTCTGCCTGGGAGCATATGAGCTGGTGTAACCAGCCCAAGGATGAATGTGCAGTTTCCAGAGACAAGCCGACCTCTGCTGAGACCACACACTTCCCTCCCTTATATTTTTCTCATCTCAGCTGAGTACTTAAATACAAATATCTCGAATGATACTGTTTCTTGGAATTTCATTTCATTCGTCACTAGCCACTCTCAGTTGCTGGAAATTAATCATGATCGTCATTATGTGTTTATGGAAAGACTGTGGTGTACATGACACATATTACAGCCCATATGGTAAAGAATCTGCCTGCAGTGAGGGAGACCCGGGTTTGATCCCTGGGTCAGGAAGATCCTCTGAAGAAAGAAATGGCAACCCACTCCAGTATTCTTGCCTTGAGAATTCTTTGGACAAAAGAGCCTTCAGGCTACAGTCCATGGGGTTGCAAAAGAGTTGGACACAACTGAGCAACTAACACTTTCATATGGTGTACATAGAAATGTTAATTCAGTGTTAGGAGCATTTCAGCTATGATCTTTGCCTTCTCAGAAATTAGGATCTATAAGAAAGATTTATAAACATCAGATTTTCAGTTTATAAAACCAGTGCATTCCTTCCCAGAAAAAATAAAAATGATAATGTAAATGGGTTATTATTGGATGTTAGATTCCTAGCTGTGTTCACAGAGCCTAAAACTCATGATAGAACCCAGTGATGAAAGCAACCACAGTCATGCCCTGTAGGTCCTGAGAGCAGGTTTCCTTATGGCAGGATCTTGAGGCAAGAGCAAATTATCATCACCTCACAGAGGGATCTTCTGTGTCCCTCTCTTGAATCATTAGCTCTTCAATCCAAGAGCATTGGAAGCTGAAGAAACCAAAATCAGCGTAAAACCTCTCAGGAGTATTTTTTGAGAAGGGAGATTAGAAACATGTTTTTCATAATATGAAATTTGGGGATTGTCTGTGGCTTTCCTTTCTTTAGGCTATGTCTTTAGTATTATGATTTATAAGATTTCTTTTGACTAATTGCTGATTGGTGGAGATTTTTAAGGTGGCTCAGAGGTAAAGAATCCACCTGCCAGTATGGGAGCCACAGGAGATGTGGGTTCAATCCCTGGGTTGGGAAGATCCCCTGGATGAGGAAAGGGCAGCTCACTCCAGTATTCTTACCCAGATAATCCCATGGACGGAGGAGCGACAGTACCCGGGGTTGTACAGAGTCTGACACAACTGAGCACGCATGCATGTGTTACATTACAGTGCGTGGGTTTTTCTTTTTTTTAGTTAAAAATACAACTTTGATGTACTTCCTAGTCTGTTTATATTGTTAAGTGACCAGTTTTATCCAGGCATGGAAATACAGGGATAGAACCTTAAATACAGACTAGTCTAGAAGAGACAGTTATAATCAAACACTTTTCATGATAGAATTGCTTTAATTACTTAACGAAAGTGGATATGTATAATCATCTTCCCAGACTCAGTTGACTACATATTGTACTTAATAAATGAACTAGTTGACAAATGCTCTAACAACCATGATTGTATCAGTCCGTGAGGTTTTTGCTTACTTGTAGATGTCTCTCGTACTCAAATTCTAAGTGATGACTTGATCATCGAAGAGGTTTGCAAACATCGTTATAATTGCTCCTGCCCAGCTTTTTGGGTTTTGGATTTATTTGGATCTTTCCAATAAACATAGTATTCTGATCAGACACTTCTTTTTTCTGGCTTCTGAGAGTGAACTGAGTTATGCACGAATCATTTTGTGCACTATGAGTCACTTGCTGTTAGACTCGTTTTTGGTAAAATCATATTTGTCCTTTTCCCTCACTGATGGGAATAGGAGCTTACTATGTTGGCCTCCCACTCAAAGGGAGCGAATGCTTGTGGCATAACTGGAGGGAATCACTTTATATCCTTTTGTGCAGTCTCTGGGTAGACTCGTTGAAGGACAGAAGATTTTTCTCCAGCAGGAGACAGACGATTCCCCCTTGATACAGAAATCTCACACTCCAGGTGCTTTGACACATCACTGACTGCTAGAGAGCATGGAGCCAGTGTTTACTGCTGGTTCTTGGGTGTTAAACAGCCCTCCACTGCTTTTATTGTGCCATTAATTGCACTTAATGCAGCTGCATTTCCAGTATGCTTGGCTAGGCTCTGAAAATTAAGTAGAGGGTACTTTGTTATAAAATCCACTGTAATGAGCTCTGGTGGGACAGGGTCTGTTAAGTTTGAAATTACCTCAGGCCATTTCTAAAGGACTTCTTAAAATATTTCACATCTATAAAAGTTTGTAACTAGATAAATAGCCGTGGAGAATGTTCTACCAGGCAGAGGGAAATCCACACTTCTCCTCAGTGCATCTTTGATAAAGTATGAATGTTTTGAATATTTGAAAGGGGTGTTTGTTTTCCTAATTTTTCTCTGCCTCCCATATTCACTAAATTCTAACTTTCAGACTGTTACTATGTCAGCTCAGCGTTGGCTGTTTTGCACCAGGTTTATGTATACAGACCTTTTGCTTTTCTGTTTTTTAGGTTGCCTTTGAATCCAAATCATACACTGAACTAGAATAAATATAGGACCCCCTCTGGGTGTACATAAATTGGTTCAAGAAGGGATCACACCTCCAAGAACAAAAGTACTGAAGAGACAGCTGTAACTATTAGCCAATTAGTTTAATGTTACAACTACCAACCAGGGCCTGAGACAGATTCCTGGTACCTAGCTAATAGATGCTGAAAATGACTTTAATTCCCCCAGTATTCCTGGGCTATGTGACTGACTGCTATAGTGCTTTGCGGCTAATAAAATTTCAGATTGACTAATTTACCAGGTAGCTTTACCAAAACATCCAAGTAATCCGTACATACTCATTAGAGACAGGTCTGGAACATATTCCCTTGGGACTGATTTGGAAACCCTCTCTGGGATCAGCCTCACTGAGCTTTAGATGCTCTGGCACAAATCAGGTGGAGGATCTTCTATGGTTTAATGCAGCAATTTATCTGAGTTTTGTAGTTAAAGTTTGAGCATGAGGTAATTAGAGCCCTCCAAGCTTGAAATTCATGAACCTTATTCCCCCTTTAATAGACTCTATACAAGCTCGCCAAGTTCACTATTTGACTGATATATATGGAGGCTTTGTCAAAAGCCGCTGGTCAAAATGTAGTCTTAAAACATTCAGAATTGGTTTTCTTTTATTTTGCACTCTTACCTGTGTAAACAGGGACGATTGCCACGTGTTATTACTAAGGGTCAGCAGCAGTTTATTGTGCCCTTTGGAAACAGTCCCTGGTCAATAATCAGATACATGCAGCCGTGTAGCTCCACACCTGCTGTCCAGATGGGTCTAGCCACAAACATGACGTGGCCAGTCAGGGACGAAGAATAGAGGGGACGGGATGATGTGGGTCTGGTGAGTTTCTTCTACTGTTTGTCCCTCCTGGGAAATAACCTTTCTGCAGCTACCATTATTAGAGTGGGCAGCATTTAACGATCCATACCTCTGCATTAGGTAGTCTTGAATTAATCTATTCAGTACCTACCATGTATATATTTTAGCAGGTGAGAATATAAGCATAGATTATGAATATCAATACATACACACCTGCTTATACACAGGCATGTGTATGGACACGCCCAGCGCAAAGACACCACGCTACCTTTCTCCTCTGACACTTAGAAAAGATTGTTATGCTAAAAACTCACCATGTAAAATCACAGATCAGCTATAGTCCTAAGGATTCTCACATATGCCAAAACTATTTTCTCTCTGATAACCATTTGTATCACTCCTATTTGTGAACAAGCCCATGATGTTGGTTGACTCTAAAAAATCTATAGGGGGTTTTCCTTTCATTTTGTTTTCTTCATTTGCGTATGATTCTTAAAATACACATCTTTGAAGAAGGAGAGGGGAACTAACATTTAGTGGACACTTCATTTGTATCAAATACTGCACCACGCTTGCCTAAGTTATCTCATTTAATCCCTAAACAACCTGCTGTGGTGTGAGTGGTGACAGCCATTCATCTTCCTGGTAACGGTATTTGTCTGAAATTTTTTAACTGGCTCAAGGTCACACACAACCTAGGAAATATCAGAAAGGTCCTAATCATAGAACATCATCTTAGTGACTTCCTTTAATTTTTCTCATCAAAACCATTTTGTCAGCACTCATTTCTATTTTGCTACAGAGAGATATTTAAAAATCCAGATTGCATTAATATTTATGTGTCCCTTACTCTTTGCTAGGTAGGCACTAGAAAATTGTTCCAAACATTGGCATTTAGCCCTTACCACAACTTTTTTGACAAGGGGTTATAAACCCACTCTATAGATGAGGAAACCAAGATCTATACAAAGCAAGACTAAGTCTCTTGATCATCAGCTGGTAAATGACAGAGCTGAGACAAGAAATAAAGGTTTCTGTCTCCAAGAATTATGCCCTTCATACTAAGCAGTAGCTGCCTCCCATTTTTTAAAGTACTCCTGAACACTCAGAGACTAAGACGGAAAAATGTTGAGTACTACAAAGGACAGAGCTAGACCTCGGTATAGATCTAACTGAAAGAAGTTCTCTCTAAAAAACCGAAGTCATCAACTTCTGAAGGCAGCATGTAGAGTTCATTGCTCTCACTCTCAACTATGGTTCCAATTATGAAGGAAAAAAAGGAAGTGGCAGTAGTGCTGCAAATAAATATAAGTGCAATTGGACCAAGAAAATAAAGGTGCCCGGAGTCCCAATCAAATTCCAGAAGCCCCAGAGTGAGCTGCCTTCGCTGGAAACAGAAGAGGAAAGCTAATAAGAGGAGCAAGTTGAGGGAGCCGAGGGGAGCATTTAGTATTTTCTTCTGAGTGCTGAGGATGCAATTTGTTTAAACAGTATTTTTGAAATTCCAGAGGAAAAAAAAATTGTCTTTCTCTCTTGCCATGTAGAAAATTCCACCTCACTGAAGCTGAAGCCACTGTGTCTGTAAGAAATATTTCTTGGGAAGCAGGGTTTTTTGTTCTGTTCTACACAGAGCCATTCTTGGCTTCTTTCTTCATTGGCTTAATCAATATTCATTAAATAAAGCAGGAGGAATATGAGGTTCTTCTTTCCCTTTTCACTTGCTTGTTCCAACAAATAAAAGGCATTTTTGTTTTCTCTGATTAGTTAATATTCCTTTAGTTCACACCTGAGTATATTAATGATCTGTTGCAATACTTGCCTATGGGTATTTGACAGATCTTGGCTGCGAGGGAGAAGTACTTATTGCTTTTGTGATCCAAGAGTTGCAGGGACTCCAAAAGCAATTCCAGGTAACTCCTCTATGTGTGACATTTTCAGAGCTTTTGCGTTGGCAGGGGATTCAAGGACAAGAGACTGGGGACCAATTGGAATAGGAGAGAGCTTTATTACTGAGACATGAAGTGAGGGACAATACTGGAGTGTAAGGTGAGGGGAATGCCTCGACACAGCGTCATACAAAAGAGGGGTCTTGTACTTTTTATAGCATGTTTGTAAATCCATGTATATGGGGTTTTCTGTTTTCATGAAGTTGACAGGATAGACATGGATCTTAGGAAAGAGCGTTTGATGCCCCTAAATACACAGTGGAGAAAACTAAGAGGGAGGAAGACTGCTCTGAAATAATGAGCCTATACTCCCAGCAGAATGAAGACTCTTCACAGGAGGAGAGAAGGGATGGAAGGCGAGATGGCTTGATCTTAGATGTGCTTGGCACCTTGTCCTGTAGAAATACACTCCTAAGCTTGGGTTGTAGATCATTATGTTGTCTGACCAGCATCCAGGAGAACTTGTTCCAAAGTTGAAATCCTTATTGACTGGAGAACATCATTTTTGTAGATTCAGATTATAATAAAATATTGAATTAAAAATATGATGCATATTGTTCAGCTTTACCTAAACTCTGCACAGTGGTGTACCTTCTTTTGAGAATTTTCCATCTTTCTGTGTCTCATGGCTGTTACTTGCTTCTTTATCTCAGGGTATAAACATCCTCAAGTCACTTAAAAAATAATTTCTTTCCTGTGGGTGTTTCCTACTTCTCTTCTTGCCAAGATTTCCTCCCTTATTCTCCTTCCTTTCACTTCCAAAGTGAAGCAAAAGGAATTTAAAGTATAGAACTCAAGGTTCTCGCCTCTCATTGCTCCTCAGTTGACAGCAGCGTCCCCACCTCAGTGCCGTCTTGTGATATCTGATGTACTCAGTGAGCCTCTCCTTCAGATGATCTGGTCTTGCTCTTTGTAGAACACCGCCACCTCTTTACCTCCCCGCTGCCCATCTGGGTGTTTGTTCTCCGATTCTGTGCTTCTCCCCTTGCTCTCTATAAATGCAGGTGTTCCCCACACCGGCACCCCTGCCCTCCCTCATTCTGCCACACCCCAGCTTCTATGCCCATCTGTACGACTTGCCACCAAGACTGCATCTCTGCCACCCCTGAGCCCAGAGCCTTGAGTCTACTGGACACCTCATCTCAATGGGCCTGCCCTAAAGACACCTCCAGTTCAGGGTCTCATCTAGTATGTCCTAGCACAGGGAATGAGTGAATCATCTACACCATTTTCCAACCCAAACAACTGGAATTCATGCCTGGCTCTTCTTTCCCCTAAATACTCAGTTACAGTGCTCTCTCAATCCTACCTCCTAAGAACCTTCAGAACCGAACCCCTCTCTGATCTTTCTGTCTTATTTACTAGGGTTAACTCATCTTCATCTCTTCCCTGAGCTGTGTGTGTGTGCTCAGCCATGTCCAACTCCTTGTGACCCCATGGACTGTAGCCCGCCAGTCTCCTCTGTCCATGGGATTCTCCAGGTAAGAATACTGGAGTGAGTTGCCATTCCCTCCTCTAGGGGATCTTCCTGACCCAGGGATCAAACCCTCATTTCCTGTGTCTCCTGCATTGGCAGGCAAGTTCTTTACCACTAGTGCCACCTGGGAAACCCCATCTCTTGCCTCAACTATGAAATAGCCAGTCTATTCATCTTCCCTCCAAACACAATTCTACTCTGTGCCCCTCTGCCCTGTCGACATAACACATACTTGTGCTCAACTCCAACCCCTATGCTGCTAAGTCACTTCAGTCGTGTCTGACTCTGTGCGACCCCATAGACGGCAGCCCACCAGGCTCCCCCATCCCTGGGATTCTCCAGGCAAGAACACTGGAGTGGGTTGCCATTTCCTTCTCCCCTCCGTCCATAGGACTCTTTAAATGAATCCCAGTTACTCTGTGTGAACTAGGAACTCCTCTGCAGTGCTCGGGAGACCGCCTGTGACTTAGCCTGTCGAGGTGTCCTGACATTTCCTTCCCTGCAGGTGTAGCGACTCACCTGCCCTGCTGGCCTCGTGCCGTTGGGCATGCTCTTCTGGCCGCCTCCACCACTAACCCCGACTTGTTTGCCTGGGGCATTTCTACTCATTTCTAGCCGACACACTCTCTTCTCTTTTACCTCTTTGACTTTCACTGGAGTGAGATGCCCCCCTTTCCTGACACCCTCCAAGTAAACCATTATTTTGCTACACTTGCTGTTTTCCTTTCCCCACTCTCGCAGTTCCTGGAGGACGTTGGCTCTCTGCCGTTTCCTGAACCTGAGAAGCTCCTCCCATCTCAGGGCCTTTCCACTTCCTCTTGCCTTCACCTGTACATCACGTCACCGCTTCACCTTACTGGTATCTCTCCTCAGATAGATCCTGGAGATGTCTGCCCTGATTTTCCTTTATTATACCTGTTATAAAGACCTGTTGCTTCTTGCCCCTGCCCTGTTTTCTTCATGCTGTTTACCACGTTGAGGTGTGTGTGCATTATTGTTGTCGCTGTTGTTGACTTCCCCATTGGAATGTCAGCTCCATGAAGGCCTGTTTGTCTGCTTTGTTCACTCGTCCATGACCTAGCACTAAAAGAGGACCCGGCACTTAGTAGGCCATCAATGGATATTTAGATGAGCAATTGTATTCTTTTCAACTAGCATAATACTAGGCAGTATTAGTAAATACTAAGTATTTACTCTTAAACAGTCAGCAAAGATTTATTAAAAAGAATAAGCATGGAGTAAGCATTTGAACATGATTAAATAAATTCCCAGGCCTGAACCTGCTAAGAGGAGACCAGAGGCTTCCTGGAAAACAGAAGCAAGACAGCTGGAAGACAAACAAAAATGACTGGCTAGTGGCAAAGTCCGTTCTCATCAGAATGCTGGTTCAGTTATTCAGTTCAGATTTTTGGCAAGTGATGCAGATTCTTTTTCAGAAAACGTTGATTGATTGCACAGTTGTACCCACTTCATTTGCAAACCTTCATTATCTCTTTTTCCTTTCCTCCCTCTGTCTGCATTTAGAAGGGGAGGAGCAGTGTATAATTCCACAAAGCAATTTTTGTGAATAAACCAACTAACTGGCTGCTGCTTTCAGACTCAGAGTTCCACACAGAATACAAGTGTCTGCTTTAGCTGAGTGTTCTCTGACTGAGTCTCCTTGCGTTCATTCATTTGGGTGTTCATTTGATTACTTGCTCATTCAAGGAATCATTTGCTCAGTCCCACTAAGTGCCAGGCTGGTACAGGCTATATGTGGGTGCCTGGCTCTTGTCTAAAGCAAGAATTCTTGACATGAGGTCTACGGATGGGTGTCAGAGGCTCTCTGGAATTTTTATAATTGTATACACAAAAGCTTTGTGTTTAAATATTGCCTTAGGAAGACAGTTTGCTTAAACATGTCTGTTATTCAAAGAAAGAAACATGTTAAGAACCTTTGACAAAGAGAGGCTTGGGCTAAGTCATGGATCTAAATAATAGGTCTTCAAATTAGGTTTTTTTCCTCCTTGATATGTTTCATGGTGGTGATGAGTGTGAAAGTATATGGTTGTGTGTGTTCTTAATTTTAGCCCTGACAATCTTGTCAGCTTGTTTACTAATCTCTAAACTCCAAATATTGTTCATTTTTCTTATTTAGTTTCCAACTCTATAAATCATAGCCTCTGTAGGTCCCCACGAGGCAGATGGCAGTGGTGATGAAAACCTTGATCTAACATAAGCAAGACCTAGTTCCCACTCAGTTACCATTGATAATTGTGTGGGCTTTTGTTTGTATGTAATCAGAGAAGATGGTGGGGTTGTAAGAGGTGATTTTGGTTTCCAGTGTTAGTAGCTCTGTACGTTTACCTAATCAAGTTATGTTGGAAGCGTTCAGCATCTTAAAATGAATGCCAATTACTGCTAGAATAGTACATGAGTGAATCTTCAAGAGAAAATTCAGTGGGCAGTTGCTGACACTCAGTGAATTGCTGGCTCCTTGCCCAAGTATGTGTGAAAGGTTTGCACTGGTTTGAGGCCCTGATTGCACTTGGCTGACAGGGTCTGTGGTGACACTGTAGATTTTATATCACGCTGCAGGAAAGACAGAGACTAGGTAAAGCATATAGGGGAACACATATTTCTGACAGTTTGGTAAATAATTCCTAAGAAATGGGCATATTTAAGAAAAATAGTGTTTCTGTAAAAATTGGGATACAGATGGTGATCTAGAAAAGTCATCTTTGACTAGGCCTCCACTTTGCATGACAAGGAGGAAGAGCTGACATGTGCTGAATGCCTCCCACAGGCTAGAACTCTAGACTGTTCATTTATTCACAAATATATATTGTGCACCTTCTATGTTCTGGGCCCTAATCTAACTGTTAGGGTTTCAGCAGTGCACAAAACGATCCCTCCAGCTTAGGAAGGGAACAATGTGAGTGGAGAAGAAAAAGTGTTAAGTGAAAGTATTAGTTGCTCAGTCATGTCCAACTCTTTGCGACAACATGGACCGTAGCCCACCAGGCTCCTCTATCCATGGGATTCTCCAGGCAAGAATACTGGAGTGGGTAGCCATCCCATTCTCCAGGGGATCTTCCCAACCCAAGGATCAAAGCTGCGTCTCGTGCACTGCAGGCGGTTCTTTACCGACTGAGCCACTGGGGAAGTCCTTAATGGAGAAGAGAGACGACATGCAAATAAGTTCTAGGAAGAAAATAAAAGCAGATTGGGGGGTGTCACATGTCCTCATAGCATCTCCCTTTGACACAATTAGACATTGATGTCCCCAGAGCCTAATTTGTCCATGACCACCCAGCTAATAGAGATAAATGAAGGATTTCAAACTCAGTCGGCCTGACTCCAGAACCCAAATCCTTTCCTCTGTGTGCAACTATTTCCCAATGACTCCTTCCATTGAACTCAGGCAAGCAGAAGGCAGAGAGCATCTTGGGGAGGAGTCTGATGGCCTCAGTAAGAGACCTGTGGCAGAAGATCCCCTTCAGAGCTCTGAGGTGATGGGACAGTCCATTTGGTAACCGACTGCCTCACACAGTGCCCAGTTGACTGCTGTGGTGTCGGCGTGCACTTCAGGAATTTTGACACAGGCAGGGCAAGTGGTCGAATAGTAAAGTTTGGGTTTTCAGACAGAGCTGAGTGAACCTTGATCCTCCTGGATGTAATTGTGTGACTGTTAAGCTATAGTGTCAAGCCCCAGGAAGTTGTGGAAAAGTGTGGCACCCAGACATGCAAGTGTCTTGAGGAGTGTGACAGTCCATTGGGATTGCAGCTTGAGAAAAAGCTGGCTGGAGCCGGCCGATGGTTAGCCTGGAACCTTGCATGTGTAGCTAGGTTAAGGTGAAGTTGTTCTGGGCTCCGTGTCCAGCCAGTGGGTCCCAGAGTATTGACTGTTATAGTTCACTGTCTACGTGACCTCACCCTCCACACACAGTTCCGGCACGCCCCTATACTGAAGCCGCCGCTCTCCCTGCCCCAATGCAGAGTTGAGAGTTGAGAGCCACACATTCGTTGGATTTTATTTATTTGCTTATGTATATGTCTTCACACTAGACTCTGGTCACCTGGAGGGTCAGGATGGTGCTTTCATTTTTATATCCGCTGACATGGTACCCAGCTAAAAGTAGAGACTCAACACAAATTTCACATGGAGGCTTTTAGCTTTCTTCTGCTGACATATTAAGAAAGCATTCAGAAATGGAAATGGGAACCTGGCTTATATTGCTAGCTCCTAGGTCTATGAGGTTAATATCTTCCATATTTTAAGTGTTCACTAAATTTTTCATAAAAAAATGTATTACCATGGTCTGAAATAGTTGAGCTCTGGAAATCAATCAATGCCTTTTTCAGTAGCTGGTGCTGTTATAATTGTAGCATTATGTCCTTTGGGTCAACAGCCCACTATTTCATGGAACTATTTATTTTTGACTGTTTTTTTGTCAGAAAGTCTCTAAACACGTGACTAAGCATTGATGGGGTCCAAGAGTAAGCTAGCACGTGAGAGAATGTGATATGAATATATGAGTGGATGAACAGGAGAGAGAGGAGGGGAAAGGACCAGAGACACTGCCTTCTTTCTACCGCAGAGACACAAGCTACTTCCTGCAGAGCCTCCCTGCCATATTAGTGGCCTTGGAAAGCCTGAAGGATGGATGAAGCATTAGAATGGAAGTAATAAGGTTGTGCTTGACTTCCTCGGCATTCATAGCAGATGTTACAGTTGTCATAACATGAAGCTTTGGAATCAGACTTGGGGGGGAAAAAAATCAAGATAACAGATGTGAACTTTTTCCTTTTATGACTAAGTGTAGGTGGGGATAGTGGTAAAGAACCCACCTGCCAATGCAGGAGACATAAGAGATGTGGTTGCAATCCCTGAGTTAGGAAGATCCCCTGGAGGAGGAAATGGCAACCCACTTCACTATTCTTGCCTGGAGAATTCCATGGACAGAGGAGCCTGACGGGCTATAATCCATGGGGTTGCAAAGAGTCAGACACGACTGAAGCAACTTAGCATGCACACATGCTGACTGACACCATACCAATTCAATGATAATCTCTAGTTCCTTCCTACTGGGCAAAGTCATGCCACTAACAGTCTGTGTGTCACTGAGGTCAGAAGGGGTGACAGTCTTACAATGGCACTCAACTGAAAGGCTTTTAAGACATTTTGCAAAATGAAAGTATAATAATCCTTCTTTTTTCAGCCCCTACTGAGGGAGCATACCAAACCTAACCCCCATTAAAAATTTCAACTTCTCAAAAACAGTTTTCGCATATTATTGGGGGAGGTCATTTCTACCAATTAAAGGACAAAGATCCAACTTGGTGTAGTTTGTGCTGCTTTCAGATCCCAAATTAGATGGGATTTTCTAATTTTCCCTTTGAAAGCTGTGGTCGGGAGTACTTGGTCCTTCATGGCTTAATGGAGTAGGTGATTGGTAGAAGGTTATCATAGGAAGAAGAGAAACAAGGACAACAGGAACAACAAGAAAAGCAGCAGCTCAGAAGCAGAGCTTCAGGTGGTGTTCGGGCAGAGCACCTTCCACCTCAGGCGTGTGTTCAGGCTTGGAGCCTGGGCTGGTGTCTGCAGTGCCACTCCCTGTGGCCACTGGACCCTTCTAACACACAAGACTACCTCACTCAGTGGACTCTCTGTCGGTCATCTCTGTGTTCTCAGGGCCCAGCAACGTGCCTGCCTCATAGTGAGGCTCGGTAAGTGTTGGCTGCTGTAGCCCTGAAGCCAGAATGAATTAGTTGATAACTTTTGCGGAGCTCACTTTAGATAAAAATCAAGACCTTCTGCTGCTCAGAGGTTCTCCTGTTCTATAGTTTCTGTTCTTTCTGTTCTCAAGTCACTTTATAACTGCCTCACTCTTCAAACTTTTCCAAATTGAGAGAGAGTGCAATTGATGATACCCTGTATCTCTGCTGGAAATCCAAAGACAAGAATTAGTCATAATCTATTTTTTTTATTTTGTAAATACAAAGAGGAAATTCTCATTTTCTTCACTATATAAAGGGAATTAAATAGTTTAAGCTCTGCATCCAAAGCAAGCCCTGCAGCATCACTTTGTTAAAATCAAAAAATACATTCAGAAAAGGCTTGGAGTTGTGGGTGGGTTTCAAGTCCTGTAAAAGTGACTGTTTTTTGTATACATTGTTATGAGAATGATCAAGAAAGTTAAATTGAAATGATTGTTACCTACCGTTGTTAGAGAGTCCTGTTTGAATTTGCAATAATTACTTTACAGAATCAAGAAATAAAGCGTACCCTCATCTATTCCTTCAATCCTGCCCTTATACCTCCATGCATCTCTTGAGGATTCCCCTGAGGTACTCCGCAACCTTCAGCCTAGCCTGTGGCTCATGCCTGTATTTTCCTGAGGTTTCTGACCTCAGAGATGCAGACTGTCAGCACTTCATCATCCTCTCTAGTGCTGTTGCTCCAAACAGCAGCTTACCCCATTGCCTTAAGAATGTACTTGTCAGCTGGAAGTTTGGGTCCTCTCAAGAAGTGTGTTGATCAACTTCTATGTAACCCATGTAAGGTACCTATAATAGCTCCTGTAGTAACTTCCAGATTGTCAGAAAACAGCTATTTTCCTCTTTCCCTGCCTACAGATGAAGAAACACCTGCTTTGATAACTCATTTCCTTCAAAGGAAAAGCGAGGCAAGTGGGCAAAAGGACTCTTTAAAATGAAAACTTCGTTCTGAAAAGAAGTCCTTGTAATTCATACAAGAAGCATTTTTAAGACTTACAAAAGTAATACTTGGGTGCCATTTCACTTTTAGGCAGTTTACCATTCTGATGAAGAAAAGTTTTGTAAAGAAAGTGTTCAAAATCTGTGAATACTGTGTAAGTTCTGCAGAAGATAGGAAGTGCATGCTAAACACATTCTTGTGTAAACAGATCATTGAGTGTTTTGTGTATTTCCCTTAGTTTGTACTAGTTGTAGCCATACAGATAGGCTTTTTTTGATAAAAGCAGACATGATTCCTTCTTCTTAAATCCAGCCATTCATTTGTAAATATTAATACTCTCACAGTCTTATCGCCCTTAACGCTTTTCCTGAATATATTCAGTGCAACTTTAAATTGTGGGAGAAATTTAAATGTGTTGCAAAAAAGAATTTTTGAATCAGCGTAAGACTTCTTAGAGTTTCAGTTATTTTAACAGATTAAATACTTCTTTTGTCTAAATTGGTAATATAATGTGTTAATAGGCTTGAGATATGAATTATAAAAATGTATTTTTTAGAACATTCTGGATCTGAGTTTAAAAATAAGCCCATACTACACTGTTTTTGAATATGGAAGGTTTTCTTTCTTATTATTTAATGTTAACCTACCATTCAAATGCCTGATCAGCAATACCTGTCCCTGTTTCTTTTCGCTGGTTCTCAATTATCCTGTATTTTAAGGGGCAAAAAACTTATCTTGGTGAAAATACATTGAAAAAGTGTTGTTGTTCTTTGTTTTCAGACATTCGCTTCATGTAGTGTGTGGAAACTCCACACATCGGGCTTTTGACAACAGTTTCGATTTTAGGGCTGCTGTTTGGGTTAATCAGGTACCTACCACTCGTGATTCCAGTGCATCTTCCCCATCCCGACCTGAAATTCCACCAGTGTTTAGGGCATGCACAAACAGTGAGGAATTTAGTGTTGAAAGGGTACAAACTGTGAATTTGGGCAGTAGGGGGAGCGGTCTTCAGAATGAAGACTTGGTCCCATAGTCAATAAAAGCATATCAATGTTTATTTTTATAGGGAGACACACATACACATATACACAACTATATACTTCATAAAGTTCTGAGACTTCTGAGAAAACCCTCCCTGGCTTCATGTGCCCTACAGTGAGGGAGGCTAATTGTCATTCTTCAAGGGAAATCCCTTTTCTTCTCTTTGGTAGTCATGGGAAGACTCATTAAGCATTCTGTACTCTTTTCTTTCCCAGACTCCGACTTTGCTTAGCCCAAGTGCTAAAGCCCAGGGAGTGATGTCCAGGATTTCCTTTAGTCCTCTCTTCCCCCACGCTCAGTGTAGGAACAGAGTCTTGCCCCTTACACAGCAGATTCTGAGGGTACCCACCAAACTTGCCTTTTTACTCAGTGGATGACTCCACTCTTGAAATACCACCTGCAGAACGTTAAGGCTACATCCACCCATCCTGCCACTCAGCTCCCCGTGGAGGGAGAGCTGGATGAGAAAATAGCCCCAAAATGGTATTCCCTATCTGCTAATGACGTTTCCCAAATCAAACAATTTCTTGGCAACCCTGCCTCCCAGTGTCATCCTCCTCACTTTTGAGTGTCTTGTTCAAGGGATCCCTTGAACAAGAAATAATGCGCCCCTTTCTCTCTCCCTGCCTGTGGTTTACCTTCCCAGTGTGAACTGTGCAGGGAGGGGCTGGGGCAGCTGCAGCTGCTCTGGAAATGGGGGCGGGGAGGGTTAGGGGGAAAAGGGCAACGCGGGACGCAAGGCAAGAATGGCTCATGACTTTTCCGCCGTTCATTACGTGTGTCCACTAAGCTGGCCTGCTTCTGTTTTCTAATGGGTTCTTCAATGGCAAGCTGACCTTTTGTCTGAATAGGTCAAACTCCCACTGAGCGATAATCCTCAGCCTTCCTGGCGTTTGTGCCTCCCTGAAGGTGACGGGCACTGGTTAGGAATATGACTGGGAGTGTGTGGTGTATTTCCCCAAAGAGGGATTGTCTTTTATTGCACTTAATTAATTCTCAAAGACTACCTCACAAGGTTATGTGGAAGAGTCTAGGTTATTTTTTGCTGACACCGTTGAGGGACAAAATGAATTTTTCAGATACATGCTTCAGATTGGGGTTTTCTTCTGTCTTTCATTTTTTTTTTTGTCTTCCATTTTTTAATGAGAGAAAGGCCAAATGTGCAATCCTAATGATTCATCATATCATTTTATATTTCTGAGACAATCAGAATTTCTTCAGTCAATTTTTAAAAATCTTTCTCCCTATACATTGCTTCCATTTAAAGTCTCTTAAAACTCTAGGTGTTTTATTTCTAACCCTTGAAAAACATGAGATGATCATGTTGTTTTCTTGATCATGTTATGCTGGGCCTAGGTTTGTTTCGAATTGCTTAAAATTTTCTGATGGAATGTTTATGAGGTTTTATAGCACAGGTTACCCTACAGTGGCTAGCAAGTTTCAGCATCACATAGGTACTCAGTAATTTCTGAACTGAATTTGAACTACTGTGGCTTGTTTTTTTTTCCTTTTACCAGTTTATATAACCTGTTCAAATTATACAATTCTCATCACTGTCAGTGGCTGAGATATAGTCTTCACAGATATAGGATTACGTGTTCCATTTATTTAGCAATGTGCTATGCATTTTTTGGTTGATTTAGTATTCTTTACATTCCAAAGCATTGTCTTTTAATTGAACAGACAAATGACCGAAGTGTCTGCAGATTAAACATTAACCTGTATAGCAGTACCAAGTATGCAGTGTGTGGGCGCTACCAAATGGTTTTAAAAACTGTCAACTTCCAAAACACAGCAGTCTGAGAGAACTTCATAAACAGTGTATTACTTTTCTGAGAATGATGACCCTCACTGAGGAAGTGCCTCTTCAGTTTTTCTTTAGGCATAAATGATACTCCATAAACACAATGAGATTAACATAGACGAACAAAATAACTGTGTTTGTATTGTTCCTGAGTTATCAGATTATTATCTCAGTACTCAAAATCCCAAATGTGGTGGGATGAAAAGTACAAGATAAAAAGTACACATTTAACATCTATTCAGTCACCAATAATGCTTCAAGTCAGAGCTGGGCTTCTACCTGGGGCATAATGGGTTCCTGTTTAACATATTTATGTGGGTTGTAAAATTAGGAACTGTCATTACAGCCCCACATCACCTGCATAAGTGCAAAACATATAAATCAAGAGAAGTTCCAGTGTAATAAAAATGCCATTGAAGGGAAAAGCATGAAACCACTTACAAGATTCGTGTGTGTTATGCTGGCATGTACTAGAATGCACACTCGGGTTTCTATAGAGGATCTGAAGAACAAAGGAAACTATGCAGGTGTAGGACTCGTGGACAGAAGACCTGATGGAGGCATGTGGGATTTCCAGACTGACCAGTAAGGTTTTAAAATAAAATTCCCAATTATGTATGCATTTGTACCACTTACCTGAAGAACAGCTGAGCCCTAAGTTGAGGAAAGGCAAGAAAAGAATGGCTGTCAATGGCCAGGCTTAAATCACCCCTGCAGGAACCCGGTATAGTTCCTGCAGTATAGTTCATGCTTCAAGAAGGCAGTTGTTATTGGAGCAAACTCCTTGGACCTTCTAGTGAATGAACAAGTTCCTTTCATTTCCTGTGATGTTTCAAGGTCCTCAATAGATTGGTGGCTGTTACTCTGCTGCCCCCCTCTTAATCCAGTTCATTGGAGAATAGTGTATGTTCTCTGAGATCAGTCCATTTTCTCTGTGAGTTACAGGGGTTTATTTTAAACCTCATTATTGGAAGTCCTGAAATGCCCCCAAATTTTAAACTATTAATAAAGAGCTTTCTGAATCCTAATTACTGCCTCAATAACAGAGTGGACACTTTTGGAGTTTTTTAACACCCCCTTCTGCCTCTCCAAAGCTCCCCTCCCCCCAACAATCTTTAAAAAAAAAAAAAGAGAGAACTGCAGATTTTATTCATGTGGGATCATTCACACCAAGCAACCATAATGTGCAATTAACACTCTAGAAACTGAAAACAGTATTCAGCAAGACAGCTGCATTATCAAAAATGCCAAAGGAGTTTTGAAGGGAGTAATGTGCATGTTAGAATAGGAAATTAATCAGAAATGCACACACACCCAGTAATACTGTCTTAAGTACATCTTAATATTAAAATTTTAAAAATCTTATGTCTATACTTATA
This sequence comes from Bison bison bison, assembly GCF_000754665.1. NCBI lineage: Eukaryota > Metazoa > Chordata > Mammalia > Artiodactyla > Bovidae > Bison > Bison bison. Next base: position 511,693 of record NW_011494814.1, on the reverse strand, counting down.
GTAGTGATTAATCTGAGGGTAGAAAATTGATTTTTTTCTATTTTAAAATTATTAGTTGTGTGTTTTGCTTCTGAAGCAAATGAAGAAGTTAGAATAGCGATCTCTAAAGTCCCTTCCAACTGGAATATTCCTTGATAATAATCACTCTTCAATTATATTTTATAAATTTTCCCATTGAAAGAAAATGCCTTTTTTATTTCCTCTTGCAAGTAATAGTGATACTTACCACTCATACTAGTTTCAAAGTGCCTTTCAGACATGGCAGACATTAGCTCACAATTTCAGGGGGGAACTGCCTACTTTTGCACAGCACAATGATCCTAAGTACACTTATATTATCCCTACTAAGGTATGGATCTAACTGACTTAGTAATAACTGAAACATAACAGAATTATCCCAGCAGCATTTTGCTGGCATTGTCTTGTCAACTAGCTGAAAGCGTTTGGAGAAGAAAGAAAGGGGGTTTAATTTTATTTTCAATTCATAGTGTCTAGATTTGAGGGAACCGAGGTTTGTCAATTTTTAAGAAAAGCAGGAAGAGGTAAGGGATGTATTTGTTTGAAATATGGAAAAGTTCTGAATATTTTCTTTCATAAATTGCTGGAAAGCAAAGTAGATTTTTATGTTTGAGGACTTTTTAAAACTGGAAAAATAGCTAGAACAGATTTAAAAGCAAATCATGACCCCGTGCAAAAAAAAAGAAAGAAATTGTGAAGTGATGACCCACAATTCTGGATCCCCTAAATATCATGCAGTCAGCCCTTCTGTTAAGGATCGGGAGGCTCTCTGGGTGTATGTGCCTGCAGACAACACATGCAGGGTATGCCAGGAACAGAAAGGCTAACTATACCTTAGCAGAAGAACAGAAGTATTCAGATAAGGAAACAGTCACTGAGCTGCGAGGTACAGGCTAAACAAGCTTCCACCTGGGCTTCCTGCGGGTCCTGTAGGAACAGTTACACGTGAATGTTCAGTAAATATGAAATCCAGCCATCCTGAGACACTTCACACTAGTGCAAACAGTCACTAATGAGAATCTCCTAGCCAACATGTTGTGCTTATTAAATTATGATAAAGTTATTGCATTAGAACATTTAAAAAATCCTGTTGGCTTTTTTCCTGGCCTAGAGGATATTAAATGTTCAGGTTTCTCTGGGAGGAAAAGGAAATATGTATTTGCTTTAAAAATAACAATACCTAAATTTTAAGAAAAGCAGCTTACTAATTTATTTTTTTTTAATGTGAACATTCCTCTGTTTTTTTGCTCCGGTATAGGGAAAACAGTCCAAAAAGAAAAACATTAAATCTGATTTTAATGTTTGTAGAAGTTGATATTCTGAGATGAAAATTCAGCCTCGGCTCTGATTTGCTCAGGCAACTGAGAACCAGAGTTAAAACTGGCTTGTGATTCTCTCAGATCTTAGAGCTATAGTAGCTATCTAGTGATACAATTAAAGAGAAATGAAGCTGAAGGTGTGAATTGGAGCCCCAACTTAATTTCTTTCTTTCTTTCTTTCCTTTTCTTTTTCTTTTTTCTTTAAGTTATAGGTGCACAGCGAAGGAGAAGCCCCAGTGCACTGGCCATTGAAGTATTTGAAGCACATTTGGGAAGTCACATTTTACAGGTACCTTTAAACGAAAAAAGGTTGCTTACATTTTGCTAGGAAAAATCCACGTGTTTAGTCTTCTTATGAAAATGCCTTTTATTGCAGCTATGTGTATGACTTGCTATTGTATCTTGGAATTATGAAATTTTTATGAATTTATTTTTTTTCTTTTTAGAAAGCCATCCCTTGAGAGAATATTAATGAGAAAGGGAGGGCAAGTATTATTTGTGCTATAATAATTGAGATGAACGGTACTATTGAGTTGACGCACAATGTATAGTAGCTGGCTGTTCCCAGAATGATTGTGTGTGCTGCATTTGTAAGTGAACATATGTGTGTGTCTTTGGAGCTATATTTTGTTTTTGGAAGAGCAAAGTTTTGTTGTGAAAGTATGTGACATTTTTATGTGTTGCCAAACTTCAGTTGTTCTTTGCTTGAGTTTATATTCATAAGTGCTTCCCACCCTGATGTTAGCTTTCCTAAAGTACCGATTTTGTTAGGGTGAGATGTTAAAGTATGTTTTTAAGTAAGAGGAGACAGATATTAATAATTTGATCTTTCCAGTGACTTTCATGAAAAATATGAGGGTGACTAGGCGTGGACCTGTAGTTATTTAGTCTTGGAAAAAATTTATCCCAAACTTAGCGCCTCACTTACTCAGAACTTTTTCTGTTAGGATTTTGCAAATCATTAACTTGACTATCATTCTGCATTGTTTCTCTTTCCAGGATAAATGTTGCCATGGCCAAAGCTTTTATTTATTTATTTATTTTTTGTACATGTAAGATTCATTTTTAACCTGGAATTGAAGAAACAGACATATTTGGGGTGTTTGGGCATCTTATTGGAAAAAGAGGTTGCTTTCCTTAGATAAGATTTGGGATAAAAACAAAGCTAAACTACAAACTCCTGTCCATTCAGAGTAATTTTTGTTAAAAAAGGTCTCTATGGTGCTTTCATTTTCTAGATAGCCAAAGTGGTACTGAATCTAGCATGTAATTTTTGAAAATATATACCCTAGAAAAACTGCTTTCATCAGATTGTCCATGGTCAAACCCCCGTGACTCTCCAAAATGGTTCCTTGGCTGACAGCTTCAGTGTCATCGAGACAGTTGTTCAAACGACAAATTCCTGGGTCTCTCCTGGACCTAGTAAATCAGGGTCTTCAGGGTGAAATCCAGGAATCTGTTACTTTTAACAACCATTTGAGATAATTTTGATGCTTTATTAGGTCTGAGATGTCACTATTCACCTTTGTAAATTTAAGGCCTGAACGGTCCTTATTTATTTGTATTTATTTTGATCTTTCTCATTTCTCCACTAATATATGTTGACATCCCACAGAACTATGTTTCCTGAACTACACCTTAGGAAATGCAATCCTGTTGTGCACATAAAGTTTTGAATTACCTTTGTAGTAGATAAGTTTCAGGGACACAGGAAGGATATTTCTTTCTGGATCTTTGCATTTTTATTTCCCTCTTCCCTGTACGTTTTTGTCCAGAATCTCCATTATAAGTTGGGTATGAGTGATACCATATACACCACTGTTCCTCTGTATGTGAGGGGAGTTCGTTCCAGGACCCCTGTGGACAGAAAACTCTGTGGTTGCTCAAATTTCTAATATAAAATGACATGGTATTTGTATATAACTTATGCATGTCCTCTTCTATACTTGAAATCATCTCTAAACTATTTACAGTACCTAATACAGTGCAAATGCTATGCAAATCATTGGTGGCATGTGGCAAGTGTATGTTTTTCTTTGTGGAACTTTCTGGATTTTTTCCAAATATTTTTGATCCGTGGTTGGTTGAATCTGTGAGTACAGAGGGCCAACTGTACATTGTTAGATTCTGATGTGATCCAGGATAACTCCTATTTATATTCTGAAGCCATCGGTGCGTAAGACTTTGTCAGTGAGAGAAATGATTCCAGTGGTATCCTATTATCCTCTAAATTCTCTCTGGAAATCTTGTGTTCATTGTTTTGTAGGGAGGGGGACTTAGGAGCTGCAAGAATTTAAATCTAATTTAAAACAAAAAACTTAAGAGTGTAAATGTAAGCTCAGTGAGAGCAGTGTAGAAATGAAGAGCGACTGTTCCCAGTGCCAGTTCAACATTGGACTCCGTTAAGAGAGTGGAGGATCTAGATGAGACTGCTGAACTCTCCTGTTCTTTGGTTTGGTCACACCTGACTTAAACAGCACTCTTGAAGGGGTATAGACAGCTGGATGTCATTTGGAGTGGAATAACTAGATGAGTGCATGAACTGGAAATCGTGTTACGTGAGATGTGGCAAAGGGCGTGGTGAAGTTAAGTGTGGGAAATACATGGCATAAAAGGGACATTAATATCCTCTCTTATCTATTTGAAGGCCTCATTCCAAAAGAAGAAAAAAAAGGAGGATTAGATACATTCTGTGTCTTCAGAGTGTAGAAAAAAGAGAAAGGGATGAAAGTTGAATAGGAAAAGAAATTGCCTCCATATAACAAAACTTGGAAATAAAGCTGTCTGCATTTCCAACACACTCAAAACCTTTAGCGTTAGAAGTATAGATGGCTTTGTAAAGATGCTTTCAAGAAAGTCAGGCATCCAAGTGTGGTTGCACTAGATAGTCTTGAAATTGTCATAGAAACTAGAAACTCCTATCTTTCGATTCTAAAACCAAAGGTTATGGAGGGGAAGAATTGTGTATGCTTCTCAAAATGATATGCTAAAATTGCAGATAGGAATGGATTGGGAAGTAGCAGTAACAAGAAGGGCTTCCTCTAGGCTGTCTGGTTAGTTGTCTTCTCTCCCAGCAGGGTAATTCTTGAACCCATAGATCTATGTACCGCATTCAAGGTTTCTCAGTAGTCTGCTTAGGTAACATGGTTTCCTTATTTTTCCTTCAGGAGGTTCCATAGTTGAATCTGGTTGATTCATGGGGCCTGGTGTAAATTCTTTCTTCTTTCTCCCCTACCCTTCTTTTGTTTGTAAATATCGGGGTGGGGGAGGGGGTGGAATAAACAAACCTGTGTGGTCAACAAGGTTGGCATAGTCGCTAACATCATAGTTTACCATCATTACCAAAAAAGAAAAAGAGTCAATACTTAGTAACAACATAATTTGCTGTAGTAGGCGCATGGCTGCTCTCCTTAACTAGCTTGCAATCATTTGGTTAAAGAACCAGGAGATTCCATAAAGTGAGAAGCATCACACTGGTCAAGTATCTTACTAGAGGCCTGTGAAAGAGTGAGGCTCTGAATTTGCCACAAAGCATCAGAGAAGACCGCTCAAAGTTGTTGATGGATGAATAGGAGTTTACTAGCCAAAGACAACCAAAGAACATTGCAGGCAAAGAAATGAAGAACACAAAGCATGGAGGCAACTCATCACAGATCTTATTTGGGGACTGTTAAGGTGTTTAACTTGATGGCTATTTCACATACGCAGAGGAGCACATAAGAGATAAGATGGAGAACTTACCAGCCATATTGCACAAGCCCAGTAAGCCAAGCCAGGATGGTGTAATCAGCAATAAGCCTATGGAGAAGGCTTTCATACAAGAGAGTGACAAGATAAACCTTTGGTTTGTTTCTGGTGTTACTATTAAAATACAATCTAGGAATCCTCTGTATTATGAGAGGCTATTATAAAGAGACAATTTAGGAAACTATTATAACAGTCTAATATCCAAATTAAGATCTTATCCGAGATAGAACCTCTATGAATAGACACACAGGAATGGCACATGGTATGAATTACAGATGAAAAGCTAGGGAATGGTAGGAGTTATCAGTGATCACAGATCTTCTAGCCTGATAAAAGGTTCCCAGTGATACTCTTGCCTAAGAGAGGCTGAAAGGGATATCTTGTTACATAACCAAATCTGTAAGAGGTAAGCAGTTGGAAACCTGAGTCTGATCTTCTAGAGAAAGATCAAGGCAAAGGGTGAAAACAGGGTGGGGCATTATTGCTTTGTGTAGATGAACGGTAGTTCAGATCAAACAGCGAGTTGCAGACAAATGGAGATCATATGGAACAAGGAGAGAAAAGGGCTGAGGCGAGGCAACCCCATACATGCCATTCCTTTAAGATGCAAATAGAAAATGGGAAAGGAGTTCAGTGTAGTATCTCAGCCGTGTCCAACTCTTTGCGACCCCGTGAACTACAGCACGCCAGACCTCCCTGTCCATCACCAACTCCTGGAGTTTGCCCAAGCTCATGTCCATTGAGTTGATGATGCCATCCAGCCATCTCATCCTCTGTAGTCCCATTCTCCTCCTGCCCTCAATCTTTCCCATCATCAGGGTCTTTTCCAATGAATCAGCTCTTCGCATCAGGTGGCCAAAGTATTGGAGTTTCAGCTTCAACATCAGTGCTTCCAATGAACACCCAGGACTGATCTCCTTTAGGATGGACTGGTTGGATCTCCTTGCAGTGCAAGGAA
>NW_011494814.1:490416-505551 GCF_000754665.1 Bison bison bison | reverse complement strand
TCGGCGCTCAGCCTTCTTCACAGTCCAACTCTCACATCCATACATGACCACAGGAAAAACCATAGCCTTGACTAGACAAACCTTTGTTGGCAAAGTAATGTCCCTGCTTTTGAATATGCTATCTAGGTTGGTCATAACTTTCCTTCCAAGGAGTAAGCGTCTTTTAATTTCATGGCTGCAGTCACCATCTGCAGTGATTTTGGAGCCCAGAAAAATAAAGTCTGACACTGTTTCCACTGTTTCCCCATCCATTTCCCATGAAGTGATGGGACCAGATGCCATGATCTTAGTTTTCTGAATGTTGAGCTTTAAGCCATCTTTTCCACTCTCCTCTTTCTCTTTCATCAAGAGGCTCTTTAGTTCTTCTTCACTTTCTGCCATAAGGATGGTGTCATCTGCATATCTGAGGTTATAGATATTTCTTGGCAGTCTTGATTCCAGCTTGTGCTTCCTCCAGCCCAGCGTTTCTCATGATGTACCCTTCATATAAGTTAAATAAGCAGGGTGACAATATACAGCCTTGTCATACTCCTTTTGGAACCAGTCTGTTGTTCCATGTCCAGTTCTAACTGTTGCTTCCTGACCTGCATACAGGTTTCTCAAGAGGCAGGTCAGGTGGTCTGGTATTCCCATCTCTTTCAGAATTTTCCACCGTTTGTTGTGATCCACACAGTCAAAGGCTTTGGCGTAGTCGATAAAGCAGAAATAGATGTTTTTCTGGAATTCTCTTGCTTTTTCAATGATCCAACAGATGTTGGCAATTTGATCTCTGGTTCCTCTGCCTTTTCTAAACCCAGCTTGAAAATCTGGAAGTTCACAGTTCACGTATTGCTGAAGCCTGGCCTGGAGAATTTTGAGCATGACTTTATTAGCATGTGAGATGAGGCTCGAAAATCACTGTAGATGGTGATTGTAGCCATGAAATTAAAATACACTTACTCCTTGGAAGGAAAGTTATGACCAACCTAGATAGCATATTAAAAAGCAGAGATATTACTTTGCCAACAAAAGTCCGTCTAGTTAAGGCTATGGTTTGACTAGTGGTCATTATGGATGTGAGAGTTGGACTGTGAAGAAAGCTGAGTGCCAAAGAATTGATGCTTTTGAACTGTAGTGCTGGAGAAGACTCTTGCGAGTCCTTTGGACTGCAAGGAGATCCAACCAGTCTGTCCTAAAGGAGACCAGTCCTGGTGTTCACTGGAAGGACTGATGCTGAGGTTGAGACACCAATACTTTGGCCACCTCATGCAAAGAGTTGACTCATTGGAAAAGACCCTGATGTTGGGAGGGATTAGGGGCAGGAGGAGAAGGGGACGACAGAGGATGAGATGGCTGGATGGCATCACCAACTTGATGCACGTGAGTTGCATGAACTCCGGGAGTTGGTGATGGACAGGGAGGCCTGGTGTGCTGCGATTCATGGGGTCGCAAAGAGTCGGACATGACTGAGCGATTGAACTGAACTGAGATGAATGCAGTTGTGTGGTAGTTTGAGCATTCTTTGACATTGCCTTTTTTAGGAATTGGAATGAAAACTGACTTTTTCCAGTCTTGTGGCCACTGCTGAGTTTTCCAAATTTGCTGACATATTGAGTGCACTTTCACAGCATCATGTTTTAGGATTTGAAATAGCTCAACTGGAATTCCATCACCTCCACTAGCTTATTCATAGTGATGCTTCCTAAGGCCCACTTGACTTCACTTTCCAGGATGTCTGGCTCTAGGTGAGTGATCACACCATTGGGATTATCTGTGTCATGAAGATCTTTTTTGTACAGTTCTTCTGTGTATTCTTGCCATCTCTTCTTAATATCATCTGCTTCTATTAGGTCCATACCATTTCTGTCCTTTATCAAGCCCATCTTTGCATGAAATGTTCCCTTGGTATCTCTAGTTTTCTTTCCCATTTCTTTCCCATTCTACTGCTTTCCTCTATTTCTTTGCATTGATTGCTGAGGAAGGCTTTCTTATCTCTCCTTGCTATTCTTTGGAACTCTATGTTCAAATGGGTATATCTTTCCTTTTCTCCTTTGCTTTTCACTTCTCTTCTTTTCACAGCTATTTGTAGAAAGGAGTAGACAAAGATAAGAGTAAAGAACCTACCTGCCAATGCAGAAGACACAGGTTTGATCCTTGGGTCAAGAAGATCCCCTGGAGGAGGGCATGGCAACCCACCCCAGCATTTTTGCCTGGAGAATCCCATGGACAGAGGACCCTGGTGGGCTAAAGTCCATGGGATCACAAAGATTCAGCCATACCTGAAGTGACTTAGCATGCAAGGAAGAAGTATCAAGGTGACTGAGGATATAAATCCTTCAGGGGGACAAATATTGAAGAGATGTCATAGGTTTTGTCAGTTAAAGCATTGCAGTAAAATTGTAGGTTCAGAAGACAAACCTAAAAGTGATAGAAGGTAGAAATGTTTGGATATTTGTGGTAAAGTCCAGTTTGGAGATGAGAAGATAGTGTTACAGGACAATTTTGTATTAATGTTGTTAAGAGTATGTTTATAAATCTGAGATTCATGGGGTCAAGTATTGGTCAATGATATGCTCTTTAGCAATCAACTTTTAAAAAATCAATATCAAGTGCTCATGTCTGCATTAGGAAAGGATAGGCTTCCATTATTTTTAATGGCTATATGTCATTCTATACTATGGATGTATCATTATTTAACCTTTTTTTTCCATTGAGTATTTTGATTATAAGTTTGCATTTCTAATTCATATACCAAGTAAAGTGTGTTTTAATGAGAAAAGGCCTAAGCCAGGTTGATTTTAACTTAAATTTATTAAATTTTTGGTGTGTATTAAGTTCTATGTATTATGCTAACTACTCTTCTTATATCATCAGTTAATACAATGTGTATCTGTGATTCAGGTACTCTGTGCATATCTTACAATTGAGTAAACTAAGATTTCTTAGAAAACTCACATAACAATTACATGACTAAACTCACATAGCTAGTTAAGTGAGAGTTGAATTTGAACCCAGGATGTTACGACTAGATTATAAATACTTGCCAAGAAATGATGAGGACCTTTTAAAAGATAGGTTATAAAAGGCGAGACTTTATATTTGTAGTGAACAGAACTAGGGAACTGATGGAAATTGGAAGGTAAAATACAGACCAGTTCTGAGCACCAGAACTGGGGCTCAGGTAACACCTCGGAATTCCCTGCACTGGGTGCCACACCTTGCTGTTCCCCATACTAGCCCCAGGGGTGTTTTGTGGACAAACATGCTAAGGACTTCTTAATTTTTGGCCCACCTATTCTATGTACTGCAGTATATGTGTTTGCCGTGTGCATCGTATTGTTGTTGTTCAGTCACTAAGTCATTTCTAACTCTTTGCAACCCCATGAACTGCAGCACACCAGGCTTCCCTGTCCTTCACTATCTCCCGGAATTTGCCCAAACTCATGTCCATTGATCAGTGATGCCTTCCAACCATCTTAGCCTCTGTCATTCCCTTTTCTTCCTGCCCTCAATCTTTCCCAGCATCAGGGTGTTTTCCAGTGAGTCAGCTCTTTGCATCGGGTGGCCCAAGTATTGGAGTTTCAGCTTTGGCATCAGCCCTTCCAATGAATATTCAAGGTTGACTTCCTTTAGGATTTACTGGTTTGATCTCCTTGCAGTTCAAATGACTCTCAAGAGTCTTCTCCAGCACCACAGTTCGAAAGCATCAGGTCTTTGGCAGTCAGCTTTCTTTATGGTTCAACTCTCGCATCCATACATGACTACTGGAAAAACCATAGCTTTGACTAGACAGACTTTTGCTGGCAAAGTGATGTCTCTGCTTTTTAATATGCTGTCTAGGTTTGTCATAGCTTTTCTTCCAAGGAGCAAGCATTTTTTAATTTCATGGCTGTGGTCACCATCCACAGTAATTTTGGAGCCCAAGAAAGTAAAACCTGCCACTGTTTCCATTTCTTTCCCATCTGTTTGCCATGAAGTGATGTGACTAGATGCCATGATCTTAGTTTTTTGAACTAAGCCAGCTTTTTCACTCTCCTCTTTCACCTTCATCAAGAGGTTCTTTAGTTCCCATAAAGGTATATCTTATTAGCCATATATTCTCTTAAGAAAATTTAGGAAGTTTTATAGATCCATTAAAATGTGACTTCTTTCCTACTGAGAGGGGTGAAATAAATATAATGGTGATTCTGTCAATATAAAAATCAACTGTTACAAAGTTATTTTCCAATGTAATGATCTAATACTTGTATACACAGGCATGGCCATGGTCCAGGCTTCATACTGTGCAGTTCTAGGGCCACCATTTGTATTATATATACTGTACCCTTACTGTAGCCTCAGTGAACCTATAGCTGTTTCAGGTATGAATTTCAGCACAGGGGCATCTTCTGCAGGAGAGGCGAGACAATCAAGGGGTGTCAGCCTCGCTGCTGCACGACTGTGAGGCAGGGGCATTGGGCCTGAGGCGTTTTAGCTGACTTTATTCTTCTGTGACTCATTGATCAGAGGAGGGGTTAGAGGCAAGGGGTCAAATTGAGAACTGTGCTGTTTGTGACAGGTGAAGTAAAAATCCCAGGCTTCCCTGGTGGCGCTAGTGGTAAAGAACCCACGTGCCGGTGCAAGAGACGCAAGAAACATGGGTTCAATCCGTGAGTCAGGAAGATCCCCCAGAGGGGGAAATGGCAACCCACTCCAGTATTCTTGCTGGAGAATTCCATGGACAGAGGAGCCTGGCAGGCAGGCTACAGTCCATGGGGCCACAGAGAGTTGGACACAACTGAGCGACTAAGCACACACAAGAAAAATCCAAGAACTTTGAGCCATTATGTGAGCTCTTTTCCAGAATGTAATACTTGTGACTCAGCACTGATTTGGTTCCTGCTTTAAAAGTTCTCTCTAGGCATTATTGTTCTCACTTCATGATTCCTTAATATGAATAAAGTATAAGTGGTATTTACTTTTACTTACCCAGTTTAGAGACCAGATAGAATATTCATATTTTACTTTATCAAAGTTAACAGAACAGAAAATGGTAACAGCATCCTTATAACTCGTAAAATTAACTAGGGGAATGACTTTCCCTTAGGTGCCAGATTTATGAATGGAGTTCTTTAATTATTTGCATGCCCTTAGCAGAAGGGTTTGAGGGATTTTGTTTGTTTTTTCATTCTGTAAATAAAGCTTATATAATTGTTATGTGAAATTGTAGTATTGTTTTTGCATACTCCATAGTATTGCCTTGCCTCACAGGTGACAAAACAAAGCAATCAAATCAAACTTTGTATGTGGAAGATTTTTTAGGCTTTATGTTTGTATTAGTCGTGAATACATTATGGTGAACTACAGAAGGGTGCCTGTTACTGACATTGAGTAATACATATCACTACTAATAACTGTTACTTATAGAGTAATTGAGGAGTGGTTTTTATTCATAACTAGTTTTGGATATTATAGTAAATGAAACTTTCTGAGTTGGATGAATAAGCTCATAAATATCCACAAGTTTATATATAAATGATATAGAATTGCAATTATTTTAAATGAAGTCTTGGGAGAATAAAAATATTTTATAAAAAATTTCCTAAAGGGAGATAGTGGTGGAAGTGTGGCACCAATGGTGTTAGTTTTGAACTTGTCTATGTTGCATGAACCCTTCTATAGCTAACTCAATAACTTTACATTATTTCTGGGTATTAAGAAATGTTTGAATTGTAGGGCATTCAAACCCCAAACTAAAAGAGAATCTCTTGAGCTGACACTTTGAGGAAAACCAAGAGAGAATCACCAAGAACATTCCAATATTATAACACCTGAGGGTCTCTCCCTGGGAGTGAATCAGAAAAGGCTGGGCAAAGGAGTTACATGACCTCTTGTCTTCCTCAGCATCACTAAGGAGATAATTGTTCTTGAAAGAATTATTTTTCAGTAGAACAACTCTCTTATAGAAGACATTGAAGGTGGTCATCACCTTAGCAGACCAGTGTAACTAAAGTGTATATTTTCTTAAAATGGATGGGGAACAGGGATCTGAAATGTTGCTATTTTTGTATTTGATGGGTTAAGTCATCAGAGATTTGCACGTGTAAAATGGATGACACTACAGACTTCAGTGAAATGTCAGATTTCAATCCTGTGGTTTTTCCTCTTTTAATACCTTCGGCCATGGATTAGAGAGTAGAAGTAAAAGAAGAGCCTAGGTTTAAAAGAGAATGCTGTGAATCAGATTTAGAACAAAATAATGTTAGAATTTATGTTTAAATTTATATGCTTCCATTTTTAATCATAGTTTGAAGATAGTTTAAGGATATACCCTGGAATCATGGTTGGTTTACATACTGTTTTGGTCCTGCAGAATTCTTTTTAAGATAAATGAGAAAGTATAGGTTCTTTATCAGAAATATTTAAAAATTTGTGGTCAGTGTAATAAGGGAAACAAAATATCTTGTGACACTTTATATTTCTGTTAAAATTTAAGTATTTCTAGTGACAGCACCGCTTCAGTGTCTTGAGACCCACTCAATTGTAGAAGACTGAGAAGATTCTTTAGAGAAATTAGGTTTATAGGCAAAAGAACTACTTACAATCATGTTGGGGTGGGGCTGGAGAATGCAACATCTGTTATTAGCATCTTGTTTCATTGGATCCAGCAAGAGACAATAAAAGATTGACTAGTACAATTCAAGTATCTTGGCAGAGAAAAGTGAGTAATACCTAAAACAGCTCAAGAACTGACTAATACGAACATAAAAATTATTACTTAAGGTGTTGCCTAGCCAAGTCAACATCACATTTTACATTTAATAGCAATGTTTTCAAAAGACTTTTGTGAGAGAGAATGATACATTAAGTGTATTTTCTATTGGAATTTCACTCTTATTATTTTATTGGAACTTACAATTATTAAAGAAATGATCAACTCTAGGAAAGGTTCATCTTACTCCTTATGGCCCTTGATGGCAAAGTGGTATCCTGCTTGACATCAGTACTAAAATAAAATAAAATTCAACTAATAGAGGCATTCTCTAGCTATAAAACAGGAAAGAGAAAAAGGGGAGTGACCCTGCAGTTTCCCTATGATCCAGAATGCTAAGAAAATGTAAAACTAAATATAGAAAAGAGAAAGTTAGTGAATATATTTGCATATGCAAATTAGCTTAATTGATACTGCTTGCCTCTACAGGGATTTTTCATTACAAACTGGAGTGCTACATTGTTCAGCTCATATTGAGTAATTTAGTAACTAATGAGACCAGTTTGCACTAATTTGCATATGATAAATGAGCTTAATTGCAGTAAATAACTTGGAGGCATAATTACTTAATTTTCCTGTGTTGCACGGCTTTTAAGTTCACGTATGAACAACTCAAGATAATTTTGCATATTTAAATTAGTTGCTTTTAAATTTTCTTGGACAAAAAAAAAAGGAACACACCTTATCAATTGAGCTGTAAAACAATCGTATGTAAGGTTTAGTGTATTTTTATTTAAAAAGAAAGGAGAGAGAGGCAGAGATTTGTTGTTCTCCTCTCCTATATCCTTACCTCAGATAAGATATCAGCATTGACATTAGGAAAATGTTTTTCATGTTGGAAGTTAATTCACAACTTCTGTTAGTAACTGACCTGGGCGAAGACTGAAATGTATATATGAGTGAATCATAAGTTTTAAAGTAGGGTTCATTACACAGATGCGTTTTGTCCCTTATTTAATTTGGCGAGCTCATATCTGACGAGTCAGCTGGCTCTGCTGTCTTCCTGTCTTCTAAGTTGCTGAGCTTTGATGACACAGCATCACTCTGACCTTAGCGTGTATTTTCTATCTCAGTTAACACTTCATCTGTATGAAATTGGTTTCATTGGAGAATCTCAGTGTGGTTTGGCCAAAATCATCTCACTGATCTTCACATGAACTCAAGAATATATGTTTTATCAAATCTCCATTCTCAAAATTGAAAAACTGAAGCACAGAGGATGACTACTAAATCATGATTTTACAATACTATATTGCCTTAGAATGTCACTTGTGAGAAAAAAGTATGATATTATTCAGAATTAACTTCTTAAGTCATATAAAATCATATTCATAATTGAGTATGAGAAAATATTTTGTGGTTGTGAAAGTTTAAAAGCGGTCATTTAAAAAATCATTGCTCCTTTAATTCATTGTATGAAAAGCAGAAGGAGGTGTTAGGGTTATTTACTTGCCACAATCTGGAAAAATAACTCCTGAAATTTTTCTTGAAAAGACTCAAATCCCATTAAATTTGGTATAAGCATCCTACATCCTTCAGAGATGGGCCAAAACAAGTACTAAGTATAGTATATCCCAAGTGTAAAGTTTGAATCCTTCATGTCGTAGGTGCTCAAGAAGTAACTGATGAGTAAATGAATGAACAAATAGAGTCTTACTGAAGTCACATTGAACCCCAGAACTAGAGCCCCCTTTCAGCTCTGTGTTCCAGCCCTGTTTTTGTTTTTTTTTTTAGTTGGAGGCTAATTACTTTACAATATCGTGGTGGTTTTTGCCATACATTGACATGAATCAGCCACGGGTGTCCATGTGTTCCCCATCCTGAATTCCCCTCCCTCCTCCCTCCGCATCCCATCCCTCTGGGTCATCCCAGTGCACCAGCCCTGAGCACCCTGTCTCATGCATCGAATCTGGACTGGCGATCTATTTCACATATGATAATATATATGTTTCAATGCTATTCTCTTGAATCATCCCACCCTCGCCTTCTCCCACAGAGTCCAAAAGACTGCTCTATACATCTGTGTCTCTTTTGCTGTCTCTCATATAGGGTCATCGTTACCATCTTTCTAAATTTCATATATATGTGTTAATATACTGTATTGGTGTTTTTCTTTCTGACTTACTTCTCTCTGTATAATAAGCTCCAGTTTCATCCACCTCATTAGAACTGACTCAAATGCATTCTTTTTATAGTCCAGCCCTGTTTTTAATCCATGTTTTCTAGGTAGGTGGCAGAGTATGGTAGATTCTTTTTGTGCATGTACTTTGGCATCCAGCCACTTTGAGCTCACATCCTGATGTGCTAACCTACTGACTGTGAGCCCCTTGCTAAGACAGCCTCTTGTTCTCTCTAAGCCTCAATTTCTTCATCTTTAAAAAATAGAGAAAATAGTAGTAAAATGTCTCCTGATAGGCATGTTGTGAGGATTGAAGGAGATAGTGTAGTTAAACATGTTTAGTACAAAACCTGGCATGTAGAAGGTGTTTAATAAACATCTGCTAGTATTTCTGTCTATATGTTGTATAGTTCAGAAAAATGGCCAAGTTTTTAAAGAAAAATGTTCATGCTTATCAGGAGTATTACCACACAGGAATATGGGAGTGTTATCAATAAAAATCCTCTTAGATTTAAAGTAAGATAAATAAATTTCATTGAACACAATCTGAATTATCTGTTTAGCATAGCATAGCATCAATAAAAATCCTCTTAGATTTAAAGTAAGATAAATAAATTTCATTGAACACAATCTGAATTATCTGTTTAGCATAGCATAGCATCAATAAAAATCCTCTTAGATTTAAAGTAAGATAAATAAATTTCATTGAACACAATCTGAATTATCTGTTTAGCATAGCATAGCATCAATAAAAATCCTCTTAGATTTAAAGTAAGATAAATAAATTTCATTGAACACAATCTGAATTATCTGTTTAGCATAGCATAGCATCAATAAAAATCCTCTTAGATTTAAAGTAAGATAAATAAATTTCATTGAACACAATCTGAATTATCTGTTTACATAAATGGTATCTATATTTACTGGGCTTCCCAGGGGGCACAGTGGATTGGGTTGCCATTTCCCCCTCCAGGGTATCTTCCTGACCCAGGGATTGAACCCGTGTCTCCTGCATCTCCTGCATTGGCAGGTAGATTCTTTACCACTGAGCCAACTGACTACAACTAGTACTGATTATAAGTGGGGACTTTCTCATCACAAAATTGGTTATCTCAAGTAACCAGGATCTAGGAAATGAGACAATAACTTTAAAAATACTAAACTGAAGCTTCAGTTTAGTAAATACTTACCGAGTACCTAGTTTGATCAGAGAACAGAGAAAATACCAAGATACAAAGGCGAGTCATGGTTTTGCCTCTCAGCATTCCCACTGTGAACAGAAAAGACCAAACACAAAGCAGACAAACATGATTCAGTGTAACGTAGACTAGTGGCTTCGAATCCCGGCCCTTAGTTATGTGGACTTGGACGGTTTATTTAAACTCTCTAAATCTTACTTTCCTCCACCCTAAATGGAGATGGTAGCAGTCCTTCCCTCAGAGATGGCTGTGAGAATTAGAGATGCTCACACAGTGCCTGGCACATCGTGAGCGTTCTGCAAACGTTGGCCATGGGTGACAGGCTGCACCCTGCAAGTTGCCCAGCTTGGGGCTGATCAGTGAGCACGTCCTGTGGCTGCAAACTTAAAATCACACAGCTCATCCACCGTGATACACACACAATAAGTTTGATTTTCATGTGCATCTCTGGGGGGTGGGGTTGGTAGTTGAGTGTCCTATCCTCACACCTACATTCTCCCAGTGTGGTCACATAGGGTAAGACTAGGGGAAGGGAGGAAAATAGGGCAACGGTATCATTGTGGTTGAGCAGTTTTTGTTTGGGGCCTGCTAATAGGAAGATTGTTTGCAAAGTGTGGAAACATATCTTTATTCT
Organism: Bison bison bison; assembly: GCF_000754665.1. Lineage (NCBI taxonomy): Eukaryota > Metazoa > Chordata > Mammalia > Artiodactyla > Bovidae > Bison > Bison bison. The sequence goes on along the minus strand of NW_011494814.1, from coordinate 494,869 downwards.
TTCTCCGGCACTAAGGGTGGCCAAATTATTTGGAGATTAAAGCAGAACAGAAAGATAATTATACTTTCAATTTTTAAATGTGGTTAGAGGTCTTAGAAATTCTTAGGGTTATGTGTCAAATAGGAATGTGAATAATTACTTGATGATAAAGATATTTGCAAATCTGGGCCAGATTCTTTTTCTTTCGGCTTTAGAATAGTCCTTGGTGGTAGTAAATATTATATTGTTACCAGCATCAGTTAGGAATGACAGAGAATAGGGTGACACCAGCTGATTATCATTTATTGGGAACCCTCAGTCAGGATGGCTAGGTTTGCTTTCTCATCTGAATCTCCAGAACTTCACAAGTCTTTTGGGTTTGAAGAAGGTTTGGGGATGGGAGTTCTATGGGTAATGTGCTTTGTTTTCCAAACTGAGCTGATGGAAGATGTCTGTGAATATCTGGGAACAGTCAGTAAGTCGTGTCCGACTCTTTGCGACACCATGAACTGCAGTACTCCCTGTCCTTCACCATCTCCCAGAGTTTGCTCAAACTCATGTCCATTGAGTCAGTGATACCATCCAACCTTATCATCCTCTGCCACCCCCCTGCTCCTGCCCTCAATCTTTCCCATCACTGGGGTCTTTAACAGTAGTATTCAACAAAATACACTTGGGAAATTCTGGCTTAGAAGAATCAAATCCAAATTAATTTAAGGTATTTTAAAAATCTCTAAGAGCTAAATTGAACACATAATTGAACAATATTTACACAATAATATCAGATCTATAATCAGCTTCAATAGCTTTTTTTTCCAGAGAATTTAATTTTATTATTTTAACCCATTTTATATTGGATTATATAGCTGACTTACAATACTGTGTTAGTTTCAGGTGTATACCCATTAGTTTTCAGATTTTTTCCATTTAGGTTGTTATAGAGTACTGAGTAGAGTTCCCTCTGCTATACAGTAGATCCTTATTGAGTCTACTAACTTTTTTAAAACAAAGATTATTACAAAAGAATCCTCTGTATATAGTTGTCCTTTGTGTGTGTGCATGCACATATGCACACATGTGTGGTCAAGTTTTAAAAATAGTTTTTTTTTTTTTTTTTTAACTTTACAATGTAAAAGTAGAAAATAAAGAATATGTAGAAAGGTCAAAAACTGTAGGCAAGCAAAATCAAAAAAATAAAAGTCAGGTATTTCTCCATCCTCTGAGGTTCTGTTTTGTTTGTTTATCTGTAAATCATCCAAAATGGGATTGTGATCCATGTCTCCTGAAAGCAGTTTTGGAAGGAATAGCTGATGTTAAGAGAGAAACTATACATCAGTCATGGATGATACATGCTCGCAAATGGTTTTCTTCTTCTGAGACTGATGTGGGTGATATTATAACTACTGAAGACCCCAGGAACCAAGAGCTGTAGGCAACGGTGATAAGACAGCACTATCAGGGTCCTGCTAAGGGGTCCCGGGATAACCACCAACCTCCATCCTCCCTCTGCTGCAGGCATGGACCTGTGAGCCAGCCTAGGAGCTGGGTCACATGTCCCCTGATCACCAAGATTCCAGCTGTTTTTATTAACATCCAGTAGCACCTTAAAAGGGCTTCCTAGGTGGCACGACTGGTAAAGAACCCGCCTGCCAGTGCAGGAGACAAAAGAGACATGGGTTCAATCCCAAGGTCAGGAAGACTCCCTGGAGAAGGAAATGACTACCCACTCCAGTATTCTAGCTTGGAGAATTCCATGGACCGAGGAGCCTGGTGGGCTACAGTCCATGGGGTTGTGAAAGAGTCGGACAAGACTGAGCAACTAAACGACCTAAGCACCTTGTAAATATCACTTCCCAGACACCTGCCAACCCAGGATCTAATGATTTAGGACTGAATGGTAAGGAATTCATGTGGCAGTGTTGTTTTGTGATAGCAGAATAGAACTCTGCTGGAGGACAGAAAAAGTCATACCATTTGTTTTATCTCTGTTGGGAAAAATAAACATTAGGGTAAATTAGTTGAAAATATTATAAACATTTGTTATTTTGATTGAATAAAATGTGTAACTGATGGTTGAATTGCCCACAAAGAAGAGCCTAGTCAAATGCCCATGAGACCAGATAACTGCTATAGGAATTGTCAGGTCAGAGCAGCTGTTTCCCTCATTTCCAAAGATATAAAAAGTGCAGGTGACCCTTTAGGCCATCAGAAAAATACTCTCTGAAATAATCCACTCTCATACTTCATTTTAAGGTGATGCAATGTTTTAGTAAATTTAGTCTGGTATAGAGATTAGACCAAGGGTAGAATTGACCTAAAGAAACAGAAAATTCTTTTTTTGTAAGTGGCAAGCCTGCGAGTTCTACATAAATACAAAGGCAAATGATAATATCAGTGACTATTTTAATTGCATCTTTAATCCATAAGGATAGTTCAATGACATTTTAAATTATACTTTTAGAATTGTAGTCACATAGGAGATAAAACTCAGTAACTATTTAATAATGCATACTGAGATCAACTGTATCCTCTCTTGAGATCACATTTAGGTGGACTGAATGTAAAAGTCCAATCAATCCAGAATTTAGACAGCATTTAATCTTCTGGAAGGCATTGTTGAGTCTTTCTAAAGTACCCAGGCTTGGTTCCTTGAGTTGATACCAGTTTTCTCTGCTGAATGATTAGTTTCATTACATTCTCAGCTAAACTGTATTATTTTTTATATGGAGTTGGATTGTTGTAGATCAAACTATTCTCCGTACTAGAAGATTGCTGATCCATTTGGGGAATTTATGCTGCAAGTTGGTTATTAATTGATAGTTACTTAACCTGGCTTTCCTTGAAGACGACAGTATAGTTAGGTTGTGTTTAGTGGGGAAAATTTTTAGGCTGAAATAAAGCAATCCCTTTCAAGGACATATCTTCTACTGAAATTGGCAGGATACCTCAGTCACTACTGCTCTTTATATCATCACTGTTAAGTATCTAAAGGATTCTATTTGAATAATGGAATTTCTGTATAGAGAAGACTGATTCTGCTAAGAACATGTAAAAGTAAGGAACTTCTGGATTCTCTAAAATCGAAAGATTAAAATTGTATATAAACAGAAAGTCATCTGATCTCAGTTCCCTGGATACAGATTTAAAATACAGACAATGCAAAAGTTTGGGAAATAATAACATTGTATTAGTACACATTGGTTGAGACAGTCTGTATCAGGCACTCACTGAGTGAGCTGCTTACATGCATACTCTCAATTGATCCCCTCACTTATCTTTTGGATTAGATACAGTTATTATTTCCATTTTAAGGATAGAACTGAAGTTCAGAGTGGGAAAGTGACTTGATGAGTAGCTAGTAGCTGTTAGTAGCTGGCACAGCTGGGATTGGAACCCAGAAGTGGAAATGGGAAACAGATAGAGAAAGGAATTATAAGGGAAATATTAGGTATTAAATTGCTTTACAGTTGAAGTTTTTGAAGTGACATACTTTAAGTTATGGTTTGAATGGAAACTAGAGGATATGCACTTTAGTTTAATAAAGAAATATTTGCCCTGAGCAGAAGACAACATTTTAAAGCTTGTCATTTCATTGCTGGGAAAGTATTTGAGGAAAATGACATGGCTTAGCCCTGGTTGCTGACCATTTTGTTGTCTCCTGCTGAGACTTGCCATTTCCATAGCCAGTGGGCTGTATTGAGTCAGACAGAAGCAATAGGTCATTAACAGAAATGGAGACTTGGGGCAGCCTACAGAGGCTGAAAGAGAGGGAAAATCATTTTGGACCACATCAACAACTCTGTGTCTAATAGCATCCGTGCAACTATGTTTGGAGAGGTTAGCCTGATTTTCAGGGAAACTTAGGAAGCTTTAAAAAGCACAAAATGATTTTTTCCCAAAGAGTGTCATGTTTAACATGAAAATATGAGTGCAAGAGGATGCTCTAACTTCTTTCAACATGCTGCATTTCCCCTTTTCATCACACTCATTGAAAATAACTGTTTAAAACTCATTTACTTAACAGAAAATACAGATTTTATTTTTCTACTGATATCTACATTAACCTTGAGATCTATAATTTACAGCATTAATCTAAATAGACATTAGATTATTTCTATTGATGAATATCTTAATTATGTATGTTTTCTCAATACTTGGCAATTCTTCTGGATTATTGAAATTAGGATGGGGGCAGGTTTTGCCACTGATATGATATTACTTTTGGCATTGGTGAGGTTATTCATCTTGAAAATATGTATAACTAGCCTCTGAAATGGAGAAGGCAATGGCAACCCACTCCAGTACTCTTGCCTGGAAAATCCCATGGATGGAGGAGCCTGGAAGGCTACAGTCCATGGGGTCACTAAGAGTCAGACATAACTGAGCGGCTTCACTTTCACTTTTCACTTTCATGCATTGGGGAAGGAAATGGCAACCCACTCCAATGTTCTTGCCTGGAGAATCCCAGGGATAG
>NW_011494814.1:477242-490316 GCF_000754665.1 Bison bison bison | reverse complement strand
AGGGATAGGGGAGCCTGGTGGGCTGCCATCTATGGGGTCACACAGAGTCAGACATGACTGAAGTGACTTAGCAGCAGCAGCCTCTGAAATGTAGACCAGTTTAGCAGGGGCTGGGAGATTGCCAGGAGAAATATCAATAACATCAGATATGCATATGACACCACCCTTGTGGCAGAAAATTAAGAACTAAAGAGCCTCTTGATGAAAGTGAAAGAAGAGAGTGAAAAAGCTGGCTTAAAACTCAACATTAAGAAAACTAAGATCATGGCATCCGGTCCCATCAGTTCATGGCAAATAGATGGGGAAACAATGGAAACAGTGAGAGACTTTATTTTCTTGGGCTCCAAAATCACTGCAGATGGTGACTGCAGCCATGAAATTAAAAGACTATTTCTCCTTGGAAGAAAAACTATGACCAACCTAGACAGCATACCAAAAAGCAGAGACATTACTTTGCCAACAAAAGTTCATCTAGTCAAAGCTGTAGTTTTTCTAGTAGTCATGTATGGATGTGAGAGTTGAACTATAAAGAAATCTGAGCACCAAAGAATTAATGTTTTTGAACTGTGGCATTGGAGAAGACTCTTGAGAGTCCCTTGGACTGCAAGGAGATCCAACCAGTCCATCCTAAAGGAAATCAGTCCTGAATATTCATGGGAAGGACTGATGTTGAAACAGAAACTCCAATACTTAGGCCACCTGATGTGAAGAACTGACTCATTTGAAAAGACCCTGATGCTGGGAAAGATTGAAGGTGGAAGGAGAAGGGGACGACAGAGGATGAGATGGTTGGATGGCATCACTGACTCTATGGACATGAGTTTGAGTAAGCTCCAGGAGTTGGTGATAGACAGGGAAGCCTGGCATGCTGTAGTCCATGGGGTCACAGGGAGTTGGACATGACTGAGCAAGTGAACTTGGCAGGGGCAGGAAAAATATAGACCCTGACTACTGACATTGAACAAGTATTCAATGACAGCTTGCTATAATAAAGCATACCAAATACAGATTGAGGGAATATTTAGACACTGTTCCTTTCCTTAGAGAATTTCCAATGAATTTCTGTATCCTCATCTGGAATGATGGGACTTCCCAGGAGGCACTAGTGGTAAAGAACCCGCCTGCCAGTGCAGGAGGTTTAAGAGACACAAGTTCAATTCCTAGATTGGGAAGACCCCTGGAGGAGGGCATGGTAATCCACTCTGGCATTCTTGCCTGGAGAATCCCTGGACTGAGGAGCTTGGTGAGCTACAGTCCATGGGGGTTGCAAAGAGTCATACATGACTGAAGGGACACACACTGGAATGCTAGGTGCAGGTCTAGAGGCAGGATCCTGAATTCCAGTGATTGCATTTACAATTGAGTAAAGCTTAGGAAATGCAATACTGTTTTCAGGACCAGCTATCATTTATATACTTAAAAATCCCCCCATTTAGATATATATGAACATACCCATGTGTGATTTTTAGGGAAAAAAATTCCAAAATAATTGCATAAATGTTTTGTGTCTCATGCTAGATCATAAGCAACTCAAAAATGAGGATAATGTCTTGTTCATCTTTGTGTCTTATGCTGTGTTATGTGCTGAATAGGTACTTGATAACGTTTGTAAAAGGACTGAAATTTGTATAAAGAATGCATGTAACTTCTAACAGATTGATCATTACTTGACTGTCATGTTTGGGGCAGTGTTATTAAGAAGTCAATGATAGTGATACTCAATGACTCCAAGATGTATTCTGATCACTTGTAGACATTTACTTGCTGGGCTTCTAGTAGGGTTAATGCATTATGTTACACCAAGTCCCTGAGCACCAATGTGAGAATGTCCTTCTCAGCCACGAGGTCATTAAAGAGAACACAGTCCCATCATAATGTCATTTTCCCTTTAATTTTCTGATTATTTACATTCTGGTTGGCCCTAATTATGAATACCTTTAATTGCTTTATCACAGTGATGATTAACTGTGCCCAAGTCAAACCCCTTTGAAAGAGAGGACGAATCCTTCTAAAGACTTGTGCATGACTACACTTAGGAAGAATATTAAACAAAGAAATAGAGGTGTTTCAACTTCATGAAGGCTGGTCAGCTTTTCTACATTCCTGAAATACTCAGGGGTGATTTTTATTCCTGGGTTTTTCAGAACTAGGAAAATTTAATCTTCTGTTTTTCCCGCAAATATGTTATAGTCTTCTACTCTATTTACATTAATCATTCTTCCAGAAGACAATATTAGAAATAAAATACATGCCAGCTGTTTTCTAGTGTATTAAAGAAAAAAACTAAAAAGCAAAATAAACTTTGAGATCTGCATACTATCACTGAAGGAGTAAATGGCTGTGTTTGTCTCTGTTGTTTTACACTTACATGTATAAAATAGCAATGATTGAGATTTTTAATATTTTATAAATTAGGTTTGAAACACCAAATGCAGGTTATTTCTTGCTGAAATGCTTGGTAGCAATCAAGTTCAGTTTAAGCAATGTGCAATAGTTGATAAAAGTGGCTAACTTTCATTTTTAAATGAAAGCACCAACCTTAGGATACTCAAAGTATTAAAACCTGGAGATCATGTATTTTAATTCTGCGTTTTGATTCAATTTTTATAAAATGGACAGACTCTGAGACTTTATTTTCAGATCAAATTATTTAAAGCATGCAGTATTATTTTAAAGTTTCTGTGTCTTTTAAAACAATCCCATGGCACAAAAGTATGGAAGTGTGAGTCACTCAGTTGTGTCTGACTCTTTGCGACCCCATGGACTGTAGCCCACCAGCCTCCTCTGTCCATGGGATTTTCCAGGCAAGAATACTGGAGTGGATTGCCTTTTCCTTCTCCAGGGGATCTTCCTGACCCAGGGATCAAACCTGGGTCTCCTGCATTGCAGGCAGAGTCATGGCATGGTATTTATTTAAATCTTACATTTTATGTTCCTCACAAAAGTACCAGGTGTGCCTTTTATGTTGACATCTATCACCTAGCAATATGATGGAAATCATAGCTGTCAAACAAAGCTCGTTTCTCCTGGGTCTTTCTCAGTGAGGCATGGGCCACGCCCTGGAGATGAGGATGGAGATTCTGTTCATCACTTGCTAAGGAGTAGGTTTGGCCTAAGGAGAAAGAAGGGTCTTTGCTTTGGGAAAGCTGGCACAGATGACCAAGACATGTCATTGTCAATTTATTACCAAGCTATTATTTCTCCCTGGAGGAAGGCTTTAACATTTTTAATCTATGATGATTCACACTTGGGAAGCATCTCTTTTTCTCATTTTGTTACTCCCACCTGGAAGGAAACGTTTATCTGGGGGTTCATTTGCAAAGGAGCAAGCGAAGAGAGGTGATGTGGAGATGAAGACCTTCCCTTGCCTTTGTTGGGGTAGGTGCCTGTGACACACAGCTGTTCCCGAGCTGTGGGGGAAGCCACCACAGAATCAGAAACACTCACACAAATGTATCTGCCTTTGTGCATTTTCTTTTCATGCTAATTGCCTGTTGGAAACTTGGTGCATGCAAGTATAAGCTTACCTATACCTGTTTTAGACACTGTGCCCCGTGTTTCTAATCACTGGAGGTTAAAATTAAGCATTGAAGAAATAGCACTGATATTTTTTCCCATTTCCCTTGGTAGACGTTGGTACAAAAAGCTGACAAAACAGGTAAATTTCCTGGTGTGCTGTGGTGTAAGGTGATTATCTGGCTTATTGTTTTCAAACACACTGAAGTCTAGGAAGCGCCAGTGAGCACAACAGGGCGGGAACAGACTGACCCCCAGCAGAGAAACAATCAGGTCGAGCAGAACCTTCAGCTGTGGGGCCAGGGAAGAAAAGCTGACATCCAGATGCCAGTGCTTTGGCAATCTTATCTGGAGTTGCACATATGGATCCTGCATCTGCTCGGGTTATGCCAGCAGTCGGCAGCCAAGTTGATACAGCTACCATGGCAAGAGCAGGCAGAGGCACAGCTATATGTCCGGGTCTCTCTGCTGAGACAGCTGTCAGAAGCCATGATGTCGGCCTTATGATAGCTAATTTTCAGAGGATCAGTGTGGCTCTTTGAGTGATAGATTTCAAGAGCCCTCACTAGGTCATTTCTGAATGGCCATCTTTGGAGGAATGTGGTGGGGGGTGAGGCAGGCACACCTAGGTAAGTGTGTATGCACAATGAGCACATACATAATTGTGCTTTGGCGGGGGTAGGGGGGCTGACATACTAGTGCTCAAGGAAAAGTAAACCAAAGATTTTGGACAATGATTTAAACCAGTGCATGGTGAATACACTCTTGATGTATATATTCTATCATAGGAAGTTGGTTAATCTAACAGTGACCGTAACCAATTTGTTTCCTCTTTTAGGTGAAAAAAGAGAGAGGCTTAGTCCATAAAATTTGAGTATCTGCCTTTCAATAAGCACATTTCTTATTTCATCATAATCGCCTCAATAGGAAGCTGAGTGACTGAACATCAAAAATTCATATTATCATCTCTTTCATTCCCTCGGAACCCTTCTTAAAAAGAGAGAGGAACGGGTTTATCTCTTCTTATTATCTTAAGTCAGTATCTTGAACAGGAATAACCAATGGGCAAGTGTTTTCACTTGGGGCCAATTTATATATCTACTTGCAATTCCAAACATTTTTTTATGTAACTTTCCATCTTTACTGAAATCATCAATTCCTGGTGGGTAACTGGTTAGGTGTAAGAGAAAAGAATGATTTGTTCTTTATTTTTCTCTGTATTGGGAACTTATTTATCAACAGTTTTGGTGACATTTGTTAAATTGCATTGTTTATTTTATTATAATTACTTTCCAGTTGAGTTGTGAAAACATTTACTAAGCTTGCCTGTAGAAGTTCACAGGCTTTGGAAAACAATGCTTAACAGTAACGGACATTAATGGAATCACTTTGACATTGGCACCTACTGTTCATAACGATGTATTCTAACTTCTCTTTTGCAACTAGATGATCTGGTGAGGGAAGTATGCACTCTTAGCATTAATGGCATCCTAGATCATTCTTAAATGCATGTTGTCAGTCTTGGTCTTGGCTGTGGTCACATCTGTAGTATTCCTGTTGATCTAACATGTGCTGCCAGGCTTGATTTAGTCTGGACCCTTGATCTTAACTCGTAAGCGTTGATGTTGAGGAGAAACCAACAATGGACTTCAAATGGCTTGCCTCTCAAGTTAGGAAGGGGGCAATGGCCTCATAATTTTTGCTATAACTCAGAGTTTCACACATATTTATATACTTTTCCTGCCCAGAATTTGGTCTATGAATAATGGTAGTCATCAGGTAAATAATGGTAAGTTTTAGCTATCTCACAAGCTAATGCCCTAAAATATCCTGTCCCTGCAGAGAACGCCTATCCTAGCGTCCACAAATGTAGCCCACTATTGGGGTTGAGTGTTTAGGTTAGTACTTGGCCCACATAAAGCAAAATACATTCTCTCCTCCAACTTTACCCCTAATGCTGGCAAAATTCAGAGGTCTGGAGTTGACCCAGGGAGAACCTCTGCACTCCTGTCCAGTCACAGTATTAGATTGTCCATTTTTCTGGCCTAAATGATTGGTAATAGAGGGAGATTCCCCCAGGCTGTCACACATACCAAGTATATCAAGAGGCCAGCAAACCAAGTCCAACTCACGCATCCAGATGCAGAAATGTAATTGCCTGGGGGCTCCCAGGACTCATCCCTAAGTCCACAGAGCAGGAAGGACAAGAGGGGAAGAGCTAAGAGAAGAGATGATGCCAGGTGGTCCCCCAAACTTCCCAAAGTAAAGGATTGGTGTAGTGGTAGGTTCCACATCACTAGTGCCTCTCAATGAAATAACAATCTGTTCGTCACTCATCTGCATGCCAATCCATCATGTGGGCATTTATGTAATTATTTATTGAGTGCTAGACCCTGCAATTAGAGGCTTCAAATACCAAGAAGTAATTATGGTCCTTGTTCTTATGAACTTTGCCAGTCAGGCTAAGGAAGTAAATATAGAAATAAAGTCACAGAAAACTCAGAGTAAAGGAAACCTTGAAGGATAAGATTGAGTTCTCCACTGAGAATCAGAGAAGATGCCACAGACAGTGGGATCCTTGAGCAGGGCTTGATGGATGAGTGTGGTTCTACCAAGTAGAAAATGATAGAAAGACACCCCAGGTGGAGAAAATGGCATGACAGAAGTTCAGGGCTTTGCAAAGATGTTAAGAAGTAGTTCTGTGGGGGATACGGCCTGAGGACTATAGCAGAGTTAGTGTTGGCATTCTACTCTTTTTTTTTTCTTTATTTTATTTTGTTTGGAATGTAGTTGATTTACAGTGTTGTGTTAGTTTCAGGTGTGCAGCAAAATGAATCAGTTATACATATACACGGGCTTCACAGGTAGGAGACCAAGAGACGAGGGTTTGATCCCTGGGTCGGGAAGAGTCCCTGGAATAAGAAATGGCAACCTGCTCCAGTATTCTTGCCTGGAAAAGTCCATGGACAGAGGAGCCTGGAGGACTACAGTCTGTGGGGCCCACAAAAAAGTCAGACACGACTGAGCGACTGAACCAGTACACACATATACATACACATACATACATATACATATACACACTCTTTTTTAGATCCTTTTCCCATATAGGCGTTACAGAGTATTGAGTAGACTTTCCTGTCCTATACAGTAAGTCCTTATTAGTTCTGTATTTTATATAGAGTAGTGTGTATATCTCAATCCCAAGCTTCTATTCCCCCCCCTCTGGTAAGCAGGGGTAGTTCGTTTTCTATATCTCTAATTTTATTTCTGTTTTGTAGATAAGTTCATTTGTACCCTTTTTTTCTTTTTTAGATTCTGTGTATAAGCAATGTCATATGATGTATGTCTTTCCCTGACTTACTTCACTTAGTATGATCATCTCTGGGTCCATCCATGTTGCTGCAAATGGCATTATTTTGTTCTTTTCACGACTGAGTAATATTCCATTGTATGTATGTACCACATCTTCTTTTTCCATTCCTCTGTTGATGGACACTCAAGTTGCTTCCATGTCTTGGCTGTTGTAAACAGGGCTGCAGTGAACATTGGCGTGCATGTATTTTTTTGAAAAAACACTTATTGAATGCTTGTTTGTGCTACTTGAGAGCTGGGTCCTGGGGATATTGAGTAAGACATCTCCCTCCTTCACGGAACATACGCATAAGGGAGAGGGGCATTCAGATAGTGACTTCAGCACAGCAGGTAAAAGAGAGTCAGGAGGGGAGTCTAGATCAAAGGTCAGGTTGAAATCAAATGCCAGTGCTTAGGGGTTGACTTTACCCTGAAGGCAGTGGAGAGCCATGAAAAAAATTAAACCTGAAGGCTTAATTGGGATCTCCCTGGGAGTAAATAGGAGAGGAAAAAGAGCATGCAGGCAGGGGGACAACCAGCAGCAGTCAGGACAGTCTCAGGCAAAGGTGATAAGCCTGACCTGGGGGGTGATGGTGAGGTTACAGTAGAGACAGAGTTGGGAGATATTTCAGGGAAAAAATCATCTTATTGCACTTTACAGGCTGGGAAACTAAAGTTTAGAAAGGTTAAATAACCCTTTCTAACATAGAAATAGCAAATGGTAGAGCTCAAGTTTGAACCCAGAGAACCTGTTAGGGAGACTGTGCTCTGTGTAGTACTTACGAGGAGATCTCACTTTTTTAAAAAACTTTTTTAAATTAATTAATTAATTTTAATTGGAGGATAATTACTTTATAATATTGTGACGGTTTTTGCCATACATCAACATGAATTGGCCACAGGTATACATGTGTCCCCCACCTCACCCTGAATCCCCCTCCCACCCCCCTCCTCAGATCTCACATTTTAAGACAGATTTTCATCATATCTATTTCACAGGATGCTGTGAGAATTAAATAATATAATCCACGACAATCCCTTTGTGCAATGCCTGGCAAATAGTAAGGGCTTCAAATCTGGTGCCTTTATACTGTTTTTATCATCACCGTTCTTGGATCTCACCTTTATGGTGTATATCACCCCTGCTTATGCAGTAGACCCTTAAGCTTCACAGAGCTAATGAAAGGAACAATCTTGCAAAAGACACTGTAGAGTATTCTGTCCTTAAAAAGGCAGATGTCTTGGTCAAGATATAGAGCACACTCTTGCCAAGACTGTATAATGAGGTAAAGAATGATAACACTTTAAAACAAAGTGAGGGATCACTGTTAATTCATTTGGAATATAAAAATATTAATCATCTGGAGCAAATGTTATGAAACATTCTACCATAGGTACTTTATTTTAGAAATTATACGTATACTTTTAGTAATGACCAAGTCTCTTCTCTCAAGAAACCTTTGAAACCAGCTTGACCACAGGACAGGTGGAACCTGCCATGAGAATGCAATAGGGATAATTCCCTGGCCTTCCTTGTCACCTCAAAATCTGTGCATTATTAGAAAAGGAACTTCATATGAAATTCTAAGTTCACCCTCAAAAGTGAAAGAACTGAACAGCTCAGGTCTGTTCTTCATCTTGTCATTTATGGAACGGCGCTGCTGTAGCCCTTGAATCGAGTAGGGCTGCAATGGTTTTAGCAGGGGCTGCTGCAATCTTAATTTTATGGAATAAATTTTAGTGTGACATTAAGAGGAAGCAAAGAGGTTAACTTTATCATTTTTCTTCATCCTAGGGAAAAAAAAAACAAGCTTTATATTTGTTTTGCATTTCATTTTAGAGCTAAGACATGATTCGCTGGCTCCTGTTTATAAAATATAACAATTTTTCTCCTTTTTGTACCCCAAACACATAATTTTTAAGTGAGGCATGTTGTTTCCTCTCTTTATGTGTGTTCATACTAAGTGCTGGTATAATTCCATTATGTTTTGACTTGAACATTAAATATTACCTTGAATATACACTTCCCAGCAGTCGTGTTCTGATAGTGACATATTGTACTGTTTGAAGGGTGTCATATGGTCATCTGTCAGCCGAATGTTGTTGCATGGAAAGAATTTTATTCTTCAGATGTCATCTAGACTGCCTCATGTTAAAAAAGAGAAATAAAGCAGAATTTTCAGAGTCTGGATAGAGTAAATTAGATGTGGGTAAAATTAACCCAAGATAGGTGGAAAGGGATTCATCCATTCAGAATACAGTTGCTCAGTAATAAAGACAAACAATTATTATACTTTGAGTATTTTAAATTAGATGTGGTTGTATTTTAGGGCAGAAAAACACAAGCTTCCTTTCAGGACTTTTGGCACCTAGTTCTCCTTGTCTTTTGCCACTTGGACAAAGATGCAAAGAAGATTCCTAGCACTAATATGTTAGAAAGAGTGCTGCCTCCCTGTAGATAGCAATCGGAGAAAAAAATGTAGGAGACTATGGCTTACTATATCAGAAGTTAGAGTGATAGAGAAAAGAAGAATGCGTTCTTGCTTCAGAATAATTTAGCAGTCAATATTTCTATCAGCAATATTTCTTTCAACAGGAATTAAGATGCTGGCCCTTATCCAAAGACACCTCATCCCCCTATTACATTATAGATCTGGTCCAGCTGTGGCTGCATCTGTAGAGAGATGAGGGCAGGTCTAATAGCCAATTTGTAGGGTGTTCTGCACCAAGTGTGTAAACGATGGACGCCCCCCTCTAAATGCATTTTCCTTTGCTTTAATCTTTGCCTGGTATATACCTGGAATTTTGTGCTGTTATGTTCTTGTCTTTAAAACGTGGAGAAAAGTATGCATCTGCGTTTGTATGTTCCATTGCATTTTTAGGATCTAGAATCTATACTTACACTTGGAATAGAAGGGTTACACCCTTTGGTTTGTTTTTCTTATTTTGTCATTGCATGTCATCCCTGAACTCTCTTGAAATGAAAATAATTGCATGCCCCCCCATCTTTTGCAATTTAATGTACAAAATATAGCTCTGTTTCTTAAAGTGATCTAAAAAGACACACCATATATCCTGCACTTTCTTTCACAAATGTGTACATTGGAACATTTACAGGTTTTGTTCCTCAGAAGTCCCTACCATTTACATTATGTATTCATTTGAGCTGCTTAATGTCCATGAAGGTAATAATAAGCAGGGTTCTAAGGCACAGATGTCTGAAACATCATCATACCAAAGCAAATGGTCAAATATTAAGAGACAAGAGTAGGTATTTAAATAGAGAGAAAGCAGAAGTCCATGATCTTTGGTCTATGTCTTAATTAACTACCAACATTATTAACTAATTTTCATTCAAGTTCATTCTATCTCAAAAGCCCTTCTAATTTTTGATTGTGAGAGAAGAGAGTGAGAAGTAGAGAGAGAAAGAGACAGAAAAAGAGAGGTGATCTTTTCTTTCCAGGGCTGAGAGACATTGCGTTGACATTTTTATGGTCATATATAAAAAAAAAGCACAAAGTGAGGCCAATGGTAATAACCTTGCCGTTAATCCTATGGGATGCCATTTTATTTTTCTTGGCTCTTCCGGAACTTCAGAGAAATGTTCACCCCTGGTGTATTGATGGCAGCAGAAGGTCTTGGATCAAACTCCCAGATATACTTTATCCCAAACATACCACAATTTAAAAGTGACTAATTGAATTTCAAATGAATAAGAGAATAGTTGTATTGATGAAGATGATCCTTTTATTGAATAAAAATAGTTCCTAATAAATCAGCATCTGAAACATTTCTAGAGCTTTATTTTCAGATTAGGATTAACATTTTCAATTTAAAGAAAGTAGTTAATTAATTTTTTTTTTTTATTTCATTTATTTTTTTGGCCACATGGTTTTTAGGAGCTTAGTCCCCCAATCAGTGCTTGTGGAGTCCTAACCGCTGGACTACCAGAGAATTCCCAAGAAAACAAGTTAAATTAACTACAATTCTTATGAGGTTTGAGAAAGTTAGTTTGACTAATAGATTATCTTAATAGTTCTAGGATATGTAGGTGATGATGCCTTTGCCATAGTCTATACAGAAATAAACGGAGAAGGCAATGGCACCCCACTCCAGTACTCTTGCCTGGAAAATCCCATGGATGGAGGAGCCTGGTAGGCTGCAATCCATGGGGTCGCTAAGATTGGAACACGACTTAGCGACTTCACTTTCACTTTTCAATTTCATGCATTGGAGAAGGAAGTGGCAACCCCCTCCAGTGTTCTTGCCTGGAGAATCCCAGGGATAGGGGAGCCTGGTGGGCTGCCGTCTATGGGGTCGCACAGAGTCGGACACGACTGAAGTGACTTAGCAGCAGCAGCATACAGAAAGAAAAAGCAACTCATTTTTCCTGCTCTGAGAATTATCTGTGGATTGTAACATGCACATATTAAGCAAATATAAACTAAAAGAAAAAGGAAGGAATTACTATTTACTGAGCATTTGTTGTTGCTGCTGCTGCTAAGTCTCTTCAGTCGTGTCCGACTCTGTGCGACCCCATAGACAGCAGCCCACCAGGCTCCACCGTCCCTGAGATTCTCCAGGCAAGAACACTGGAGTGGGTTGCCATTTCCTTCTCCAATGCATGAAAGTGAAAAGTGAAAGTGAAGTCGCTCAGTCGTGTCTGACTCTTAGCGACCCATGGACTGCAGCCTACCAGGCTCCTCCGTCCATGGGATTTTCCAGGCAAGAGTACTGGAGTGGAGTGTTATCGCCTTCTCCGGAGCATTTGTTAGGTGTTGTATAACTGAGTATTTAATGTTCACAACCTCCCAGTGAAACAGCTGTTAGCATTCCCATATCTTTTATAGATAAGAGAAAAAAGGATCAAGGTCACTTGATGAAGAAAATAGGGCCTGTGTAGGTCTCTCTGATGCTGGTGACTATGCTTTTTATTTTTTTAACACTAATTTTAATATAATAAGCAATGCAATAATAGCTTAAGAAGTAGTGAAGCTTGGAATTGAACTAGGAATTTATCAGCCCAAGACATATATCAGTATCTTTTTTTTTAATAGTAGAACACTCTTTTGTGTTCTTTGATGACTATTTCCATATTTCCAAAAGGTCTGGAAGCCTGGCAAACCCCTAGAAGCTGATTGAAGAAATTGTGTTATATTGTGTGGTTTTCATAGTCTCTATTAAAACAAAGACAGATTTTACCTTTTACCATTCATGTTATCCTGTTTAACCCCTCACTCTGTCCATTGAATCTTGCCTTCCTCCACTCCATGTTTTCTCTTCCTTTCCTATTCCATGTCTTCTCAATTCATGAAATGTGTACTTTACACCTGGAGGTTAACAGCAGAGAACGAGCCTATCAGTCTTGTGGCCATGACTGTGGATTGTGACTTGCTAATAAGCAGGAAATCATATTTGCTGGGGTGAACTCTTAGGTGTAAATTTGTTCCCTTAAATCCTTCTTTGTGATATCAAGAAATTTTCCTTTCTCTGGAATATATTTTTCAAGGTAAATATGCTTATTTTGAAAGTGATTTTGTACTAAATAGTATGACAGCATTTTGTATGTTGAGATAAGTGATGAGTGGGAAAGTAATGGGTAATGTCTGTCAGTTAGCAGCTTATTAATAAGGAGTTTCTATATCAAGATGTTTTACTTCATGTGTGTGTTATTCATTGGTCATTTTCTGTAAGACGTCAAAATGGTATCTCTTAAGCTAGGGTCACCCTATTTACTGATAGTTTAAAAAAAAAGAAAAACCAAGGAGGAGAGACTCCTTATGAAGATAGTCAAATAAAGGAATAAGGAGTTGGCTACAAAGACAGATACCACTAATTTGCATTTCTATGGAGGGCATACATTAGCCAGAGGATGGGCATTGTCCACAACTATGCATTACATCTTTCAAGTTCTGTTGGACTGTTTGTGCCATCTTGGAGCCTCTGTGCTTCCAGGTCTTTCCACTTCAGCTAGCTGCTATCAATGACATGGTTTGTAGGTATATACTCTTCCTTCACAGTTGCCAAAAAAAAAAAGGTGGGGGGGTGTAGAAAACTTTACTTATGTAACACACTGAAATATTGTTAATTTTCAGGATTGCTGCTGAATTATTAAAGATTTCTGTGTTACATGTGGCAAAAGAAGGGCCCCTTGCCTGTGTGTTAATGCTGTCAGGGTCCCTGCGGTTGTTGGCCCAGTTCATGATA
>NW_011494814.1:456672-477142 GCF_000754665.1 Bison bison bison | reverse complement strand
TATTACACTGGAAGCATTTCAGCACTCTCGGGGGATCTCTGGTCCTACCTTAAGGTCAAGAGTTAACTACTTGTATTTTAGCTGTGTACTGCTATCAATACTGCTCCTATGGAAACCTCACTTGACGTCATTTTTGAATCTTTGAGACTGTAGTCAAGCTTCAGTAAAAGTCAATAAGAACATTAGACTGTTGGCTATATTATTACTTGCCACTTCCTGCCAGCAATCTACCAATTCATTAGCAGAGAGTTTTGAAACTCTTGCTTGATTATTTATGCAGTCAATAGCAAGGCTTGTCTGCATTCATAATTGTTTGATTTTATGGCCTCTTCTTTAAACAAACATTGTCTATGGTAATGTGATGCCCTGATGGATGGGAAAGGTTTTGTCTGTGAATATCATTTAGATAATTAAAAATGACAGATGAAATCGCCCGCTGTCTTGACCTGTACTTTGTTCCCTCAGTGATGCTGAAGAGATGCTGATTGCTGTCAATCAAAACCCATTGGAGGTTTGTAAATTCTGGCTGCTGTGAACTCTGACCCCCACTGTTGATCTGAAATAGATAATAACCTTGAAATTCTATTAGAATTTAAAAACAGTTTTACTAGAGGGGCACAGTATATATTTCTTTTCCTCTAGAACACAGTTACTTAATGTCACTCTTTGCAGTATCCAGAATTAAAGTACAATTTTGGTGAAGATTAATGTAACAAATCAGAGGAAAGATCTTCTTCTCTAATTCCAAACTTTTGATTAAGATTCCTATTTTTTTACTAGGAGAGGACAAAATCTTAAGCTTTTGCTACTTTTCTGGTTATTAATGGTTAGAAATTTTTTGCTCATTTTTACTAATCCTGTTGTTGAATGAATTTTTTTCATGCCAGCATATCTTCATTTATGCTATTTTTTCATATTTATCTTATGAATCTTTTAAGTTGCTGCTTTTCCCAAGCCAAAGAAAATAACACAACTAGAATTTTGAAGACAGTAGAGATCCAAAGACCAGTGTTTATGCCCAAAGTTCTCAGCAAACATCTTCAAAACCTTAGGTCAAGAGATCAGGCTGATAAATGCATTTGCCTTGCAAATTGTTCTTTATCATTACCCAGACACTTAAAATATATTCAGAGGTCCCACTGGTCCTTAAAATATGCATGCAAGTAGATGGTGATGGGGATGGAGGAAGAGATCGCTTTCATTCCTCAGTGTAGAACCATCAAACTAGTTGATAGCAAAAAATTATTAGCAGATTCTACAGGCTTGAAAATGATAAGAAACTAGGCTTTCACAGTGTTTAGTACACTGGTCATGGCAAACATGTAGAAGAGTAGCAGCAGTGCAATAAGAGAATTGCAAATAGCAGAGATCTCTTGAAAGGTAATTGACGTAGTGTTGGTTTTTTTTACCAAAGAAACTCTTTAGAGTTTAGTGAATTTGTGACGGGTCATATCAAGAGTTGTTATCACTGTTTTGCATTTTGTAATCAGTAGATACTTTAATATTATTATTAATATCGGTGCCTTAGTGACAGTAGAAAATAAATATTATCATTCCTATTTGGCAGTAGGTGAAAATATCAGAAGCATAATTCTTATCTTCATTTTGAGGGCATTTATCCAGAATCAACCATTAACTAGAATAATATGATTTTACAATTAAAGTTTTGTTGTTTTATTTTTCTTTATTGGTAAATGAATTCCTTGTATACATTACCACTCAGGATAAGTTTATTATTACCTGATAAAAGCCAATTAATATGAAGTGAAAGTCTCTCAGTTGTGTCTGACTCTTTACCACTCCATGGACTATAGCCTGCTAGACTCCTCTGTCCATGGAATTCTGCAGGCCAGAATACTGGAGTGGGTAGCTGTTCCCTTCTCCAGGGATCTCCCCAACCCAGGGATCAAACCCAGGTCTGCCACATTGCAGGCAGATTCTTTACCATCTGAGCCATGAGGGAAGCCCAAAAGCCAATTAATATAGTAAATATAAATGTGAATATATATACAGATATATATATTCACATATACATGTCTAAAACCTGTCCTTAAAATCTTAGCCAAATTCCACCTTTTCAGTAATGTCTTCCTTGTTCTCTCCAGTCCCCTGGGATGGCCTAGTCCCTTGAAGTTTGTCATTTATTGTATATTGCTTTATTATTAGTACTTTAATATATTCATTCACTCAGTCATTCTTTTTTTATTCATTAGTGAGCATTAATTAAAGACCATTTAGGTATCAGGCACTTTTCATAGCACTAATTATTCTGTGTTTTCATCCTATCTCCCCAGATAAATTATAAGCAAAGGACTTGAAGACCCAGTGTCACCTTCATAGACCAGGTGCCTTCTTCTGTATGAGTTTCTTTGTCTCTCTTGAATGACTTTACCCTTGCAAGTCCTCAGGAAGCATCTGATTAACCTTTGACATGGCTTTGTTTCACTTGGGTGTTGTAAGAATGAAGAGTCAGAAAGGGATAGTGAAGAGTCTGTGAACTTTATTGAGACAACTAGCTTGCAAATTACATTTTACCTAAATTAGCAGGCTCTGTGGCAGCATTTATAATGAAGGCTGAATCTTGGCTCCTTTAGGTCATAAATATTACAACCAGAGCTGAATCAAGAAGACAGCTCAGGTTCCATCCTCAATTCTCCCTTCCTTGTGCTTTTGACATAGTTTCATTTGATTTAATGGTGAAAGTCCACTCTGTTTCTCTTAACTCTGAATAGGGCTAAGAATTATACATGTGAGATTTTGGTTTGAGGAAAATATCTTAATTAGTTTATTCTAACCTTATATATGAAAAAATTCTCTTTTAGCTCCTAAAGTTTTTCATGATAGAATTATTATTTGCTTTAGGTTTAATTTATACTCCCTCTGCTAATATTTTAAATCTGTTTCATCAGAAGAGAAAACCATTTAAGTTCTCTTACTTGAAGTCAACCTATTTCTTCTTTTGTTCTTTGTGATATCACATTCATGAATCGTGCATAATCTCCTAAATACTGAATTTCTTGCACAGGGAATTATGTGCATATTCTAACTTTTTTGGATTTCTTATGACACTTAAACGGAGAAGGCAATGGCACCCCACTCCAGTACTCTTGCCTGGAAAATCCCATGGATGAAGGAGCCTGGTGGGCTGCTGTCTATGGGGTCACACAGAGTCGGACATGGACTGAAGTGACTTAGCAGCAGCATGGCACTTAAAACTCAATTGAAAGAATTTCAGCTGAACTTGTTTCTTCATATTCACTATAAGTTGAGTGTATGCATATAAGACATCTGTCTATAAAACCTGCCCCTAGTTTGACAGTGTACACAAATGCTTTATTTATGGGAATTTAAAAACATTTAAACATGTCCAATTATCAGTTATTCCATGGTAACCTTATTTATAGGCTTAAGACTTTGCTTCTGTCAAATGATGTGGACACAAATATCAAATGGTAATGTTACAATAACTTTTCACACTGTAAGGGGAGTATATCAAATTTACAGGGAATGATGAGCTTGCATTAAGAAGAAAGTGATTTCTTGCCTTTTAAAAATCAGTTGTAACACTGACATCTAAGAGACCAATTTTTGCCAAATTCATGCTAGTTACAGACATAGAACATGCTGCTGACCTCGTTTGTCTGTGTCATAACTCCTAAAAGAGACTCTTATAATTGGAGCTCTACAGAAAGATTGAGCTTCTGCTAATAATTGTTACTATGCTTAGTCGCTTAGTCACGTCTGACTCTTTGTGACTCTTTGGAGTGTAGCCCGCCACACTCCTCTGTGTGTGACATTTTTCAGGTAAGAATACTTGGAATGGGTTGCCATTTCCTTCTCCAGGGGATCTTCCCAACCTAGGGATCGAACCCATGTCTCCCATGTCTCCTGTATGGCAGGTGGATTCTTTACCCACTGAGCTATTGGGGAAGCTCTAAATACTAGGCACTTTCAAACTGACATTATTTGAAATGTAATAATGTAACTGTCCCAAGTCCCTCAGTTACCTAGCAGCAGAGCTGGGGTTCTGAATTTAGATTTTCTGAATCTAAATCCCAAGTTCTTTATAGACAACAGTCTGCTTCCAGACAGCTCCATCATATCAGCGTTTTATTCTAATTGGTTTCTTGTATGAGGTTAATAATAATGATTGTTATTGTTGCAAGCAGTTGCCATTGGATTATGTGTATCAAGTTCTATACTGTTTCCTTATCTTATTTCAGTTGGTTCTCCCAAGAAATGTAGGAGACGTGTATTATCATCTACGTTTTAGGAATGAGAAAACTGATGTTTGAGATAGATTCACTCAAAGTACCAAGTGATCCAGCCAGAAAACAGACCCAGCTCTACCACTGTCCAAAACGTGTGTTCTCGTTCATCACACTCTGAGCCCTAGCTCGTATGTGGCAGAGCAGCCTCTTGATCAGATGCCTTTGATATCGGCTCTAAGAGTGTTCAGTTCTATACACATCAAAAATAGACACAAGGGTCCTCCGGTGATTTAACTGAATTTAATCCATTTGGGGGGTAATTTTTGTTTGGCTTCATTTTACTAAGTTCAGCCAAACTGATTTATATGAAGCCTCCAATTATCTTTTCAGTGTGCCCATGCCAGAAATTTTGTTAGGGAAATGTTCTTTTCATTATTCCCTCTCAGGGAGGGGTGATGAAGAAAAATCAAGCGATGTGACAGCTGTGTCTCAGAAGTTTTCTCCTACCTGCTTATCCAGTTGTTTTGAGGATGGCAGTTCACACTGCTGAGAAAGAGTCTAATATCCAAAGAGTAATAATTGTAAAGAAAGTTACGTGAGGCAAAGAGCCCCAGTCAAAACCACACTGCCCAATTCCCCCCAGCTACTGGAGAGATACTTACTGAACCTTTGTTCATGTCTAGTAAATGAATTTTGAATCCTCTGTATATTTAATTATCCAAGACTGAACCTTTGTTATTTCCCTTTAAAAGAAAAAGAAAAGTCACCCAGGTAGCCCCTCATGGTGCATTTGGGTGCTAATTACTTCCCCAAATCTCAGCAGTATTTTAACTTGCTGTTAGCAATGTGCTCTGAGTGTTATTTGGGTTTATTAGCATGCTTTTATAAGAGCTTCCTCTTAACAGGAATGTTTATTTTGCTAGTCTGCTTCTACTTTAATGTTATTTTTGTTTGTCTCTCAATGTATTCTGCTTTTAAACAAGTACAGATTTTTAAAGATTTGTGATATGAATCTTAAAGTATAAATCTATAAAATATTGAAAGTACTTTGCCCAGGAATAGGGCCCATCTATTCTTTGAAAATGGTATTTTTATGGCTTCACCCAAGATATTAATAGCAAGGAGGTTTGACTGGTTGTTTTAAAGAGACTGAGAAAGTTTAAAATACCAAAATTTATTTAAAACACATAAACTCTACATGTGAGTACAAAGTGATTTTTTAAAATTCTATTGGGCTCCCAAGGTTATATTTTGCCGCAATATGAAAATTAATTGTTGACAATAAAGGCCATGATGACAAACCTTTCACACTGTCCCACTGTGACAATTAGCTCCCAGTTGTTAATCCATTTGTTTATTAGAACATTGAGTTAAAGCTGTCTTTACTTGTAACTAAAAATAAATTATTATTGAGGTTGGTTATGGACCTAAAGAACATGCTTCGAGGTGTTTTATTGGTTGAGGATGACCATATATTTAAAGATAATACTGTTGGGTCACCTCTGACAGGTTTCAGGAACATTGTTGTAAAAGATGTACATGTGCCTTTCCTCCAAACTCTGCAATACACTTGGTTTTCTTTAGTGAGAACAAACTTTTAAAATAAGTGTATTGTTCATGAAGCGAGTCTGACATACAGGCAGCATGATCAAAGTGATCGTTTTTTCCTTAGGAACATGGAGCGCTTGCCTCTTCTAGGAGAACAAGGTAAGGCCGACGTCCCTGAAAGTATGCAGCCTGTTTCCTAAAGAGCAACAAGGAGAATGGGGAAAAAGCCTCCATTAAACTTTCAAAAAGACATATGTTTCAAACAGACTTGCTCAGCACTTACTCTCTCTGTAAAGAGTGCAGGGGCTCTGTGCTTGTCTCTGCACCTGGAGATGGAAAATCACCACAGACCACAAAGAAGACCAAAGACACACAAGAAATGCGCTAAGTCCTTCCTGAAAACTCTCCCGAACTCCTCATTTGTTAGAGTTGAAGCTTAGGTGTCCCCCTGCCACCCCTTGCCCTCTATCTCACTGAAATAAGCCATGTCCTTTCCTTTATACATAGTTATTTTGATAAAAAAAAAATTTTTTTTAACTCACTAGCCTAAGATCCAGAGGATTTCTTAGTATTTAAATCTATGTTCAAAGACAGTGTGAGGGGTAGTTAAAAGCCTGTCTTTTAGACTTAGATTCTCTTTATTCAGTAGCAAGTCCAACTGTTAGCTGCATGATCTTATGCAGTTGCTCCAGTTCTTTGCGCCTCAGGTTCCTCAGCTGAAAAATGGAAACCTAGCTAATACTTAGCAGAAAGCACTTAGGATAATAGTAAATACACTCTATGCATGCTAGCTGCTATTACATTTGTTTACCCTAGTAAGAATTTTGGTTACTTAATACACTTTTTTGAGGCTTATAGGCAAAAAATATATTTACTGTTCCTGATCATTGAATTTGTTATTTATATTCTTCACCTTTTAGCATTTTACAAGAGTTTTTAAATATTTTTAAAGATAGCTCTTAAAGTCCATTTTAGACTAAATATCTTTTAAAATTTATCATACATACTTATCATTAGGAGGAGTTAGACAAATACTCAAACCTAAGCTCTCAGAAACTCTAGAAATAATATTTGAATTCCAAGAAAAGAAAATGTCTAGAGGGACATAATAACAAATGCACACCTGCAGGTGTGGAAATCTTACTCACACCTTATCCCCATGGAAAATTCAAGGCAAGCTCGAACTTGTCGAGGCTATCAAGAAAAAGAGTAAAAATATTTTCTGGCCCTATATGGCTTTATTTTAAATCTGTATCTCACAGCATTAAGAAAAGGCTATGGTCTTACTGTGAAACTGTTTTGCCACATAAGTTAATGGACCTAATTAACAAAAATCTAAACAGCTCTGGAAAGAATGTAGATCAGAATTTAGATAAACAACATAGCCATAGACATTCTTAGTTCGACTAGAGGAAAGTTTAACTCTGAAGATCTCTTGCCTACTTTAGATAATTTGCATGCAGTGGCCTTTGAAAACACTTTTTTAATTAGAGGGGATAAATGGTGTCTGTGTTTGTCTGTGTGTGTGGCTGTGTATGTTTGCAAATAGGAAAAAAAAATGGCATAATAGGCATTTTACTTATTTCAATCTAAGGTTTCAGTTTCCTCAAATTTGACCTGGATTGGGATCCAACTTATATATTTTTCATACTTCCTCTTAGGATGCTTTTCTTTTTACTTGGAAAGGGATTCATAAGTAGAAAGAAGTAGCTTCATTAGATTTCATACACATTAGATGGTGCAGAATGCAAAGTTATAACGGGTCTTTTGTAATTTGTTAGTGAGTTAGCATACTAAGGCTGCTTTCAAGATGTTAGAAAATTATCTTTTAGAAATGATTTACCCTTTCAGAGCTTTATGAGAAACAGCCCTGCAATATGCCTTTAGAGATTTGTTGATTTAATTGCAGAAATCTGGCAAGTCTGAAAATCGGATTTTTACCTTCAAGCATTGATATACAGAGGCCCTGCAGAGAGCAGGGTGAGAGGTGTTTGTTGTCCTGGCCCCTTCATGTCGCTAACACAGGTTTCAGAAACCCGACACAGCACTTCCAGGAAGCACTGCACACAGCTACCTTATTCTCACGAAGCTGGACCTTCAGTTAGTCATTAGGGAAGTGTTAAATAGAGGAAATTATAATTTGGTAGGTCCTTTTCTTTTTTTTTTTATAACAATTTGATTATTTATTTGAAGAATTTATTTGATACATAGTCTTTTTTAATTTGTTTTATGATTTTATTTATACATTTTGTTTTTGGCTGTGCTAGGTCTTTGTTGCTGAGCCGGTTTTTCTCTAGGTGCAGCAGGCAGGGGCTACTCACTGTGTGTGGTGTGTGGGCTTCTCATCATGGGGCCACTGTCACTGAAGAGCACAGGCTATAGGGCGCTTGAGCTTCGGTAGTTGCAGCACGTGGGCTCAATAATTGCGGCTCCTGGACTCTGGAGCACAGGCTCAATAGTTGTAGCACATGGGCTTAGTTGCCCGGCAGCATGTGGGATCTTCCCAGATCAGGGATCGAACCCAGTGTCTCCTGCATTGGCAGACAGATTCTTTACCGCTGAGCCACCAGGGAAGCCCTGGCAATTTTATTTTTTATTTACTTATTTGTGATTGTGGTGGGTTTTCTGTTGCTGCATGCAGACTTTCTCTAGTTGCAGTGAGCTAGGACTACTCTTCATGGAGGCTTCTCACTGCAGTGGCTTCTGTTATTGGGGCTCAAAGGCTCTAGAACACGAGGACTCAGTAGTTGTGGTTCTCAGGCTTAGTTGCCCTGAGGCATATGGAATCTTCCCAGACCAGGGATCCTGTCCTGGACCTGTGTTTCCTGCCTTGGCAGGTGGATTCATATTTGCTGTATCACCAAGGACATCCTGAGTCCTTTCTGTGAATCTTCTGAGAGTGTATTAGGAAACGTTTCATTGGTTGTGTCATGCGACCATCAGTATGGACTCCAGGGTCAGATTCTGCTCTGGTCCAGGCTCTGCTGCAGGTTTGTGAGACGTTTCGGTCCTCACTGTAAACGGAAGATAACAGTAGAGCTTGTGGTGAGAGGAGGGTGGTATTTTGAAGGCTTTAAATGAAATATATATGAAGCACCACTCAATCAGAATTAGTTCCTTTAAAATATATCTACATAGTCTGTTACTGTTACATGTTTTTGTATAGTAACAATACTAAAACAACAATGAAGACAAAACCTATCAGCTGTGCCAGCTGATACCACCACATGGAATTTTGAAAAGTTTACAGCTGCCCAACCCTATGTCCAAAGGCCAGCATCGCTGCACATCCGTGGTGGGAACACTCACCCTGGCTGTGTAGCGTAGAGACCCAAGGATGGCAGCAATATGAGAATCAGCTGTGCTGCTGCTGCTGCTGCTGCTAAGTCGCTTCAGTCGTGTCCGACTCTGTGCGACCCCATAGACTGCAGCCCACCAGGCTTCCCCATCCCTGGGATTCTCCAGGCAAGAACACTGGAGTGGGTTGCCATTTCCTTCTCCAATGCATGAAAGTGAAGTCACTCAATCGTGTCTGACTCTTAGCGACTTCATGGACTACAGCCTACCAGGCTCCTCTGTCCATGGGATTTTCTAGGCAAGAGTACTGGAGTGGGGTGCCATTGCCTTCTCTGAATCAACTGTATCCCGGGTTAAAAACTGTATGCTTTGTTTCCTTAGGTTACTTTTCTTTTTTCTCCAACTTGTCTTCTTGTGGCCCGGAAGAGTCCACCAAAGATCAAAGTGTATCCCTACAAACATATCCATCTGGAAAACCCATGGCTGGTCTGATGTCCGCTGAGTCATGGAATCCATTACCCAGGATGCGTTCTAGTCAGAAAGTCCTTTGGAGTGCCTAACAAGCATCTCATGAGAACTGAGTTTATTTCTGCTTCTCTGACTTTTGAAGTTCCTTTCAAAACCAATACAAACTCAATTTAGTGGTGTCTTTGTGCCTCAAGCCCTTCACTGTTACTTATTCTTTATTTGAAAAATCCCAAACTGTCATCAATAAATTGATACTTTTCTCCTCAGTATCAAACTGAGACTTTAAGTAATGTGGTAATGTGACCACCAGAGCTTGGGTTGAAGGAAGTACTCTTCAGATTGGTAAAATCTCTGGTAGTTTCTGGAGGTGCTTCTCTAAGTCAGATGAGTTAGATGGAATGAAAAACACCCTGAGACCCCCACTTTCCCCTGAGCCAGCTCTGGACTCAGCTATCAGGGCGACAGAGTCACCACCAGTCTCCCCTTTAGGGCCGAGAAAGCCTCCCCATCCTTCCCTGGTCACAGTCCTTCCCTGACTTCAGGTCCAGGAATAGGAAAACTTAAGAACCACCAATATGGACTCTTCCCTGGTTTCCACCAACTCACCACCCTCAGGAGGCACAGCCAGTTTTCTGCAACTCTACCATTGTCCTGTTATTCTTATATTTACTCATTTATGTATTCTCTCAGGGAATAGCATGTGTATTCTGTGGGCCCATGCGCTGACTGCAGAGGTCATCAGCTCTGGCCCAGAGCCCCAGGAGACCATCATTGCAGAGAAGCACCGTTTTGTGACAGGGGCTAAGCCGTTGTTCGTGTGTGCTAGTTTGTGGGCCAATCAGCTTCCAGCAAATAATTTGAAGGAGAGAGTCCCCAGCTCTCACAGTGTGGAAGAGGGCTGGAGAACAGGGTGTCTGGGCCTCTGTAGGAGAGCACATTTAGAGTGTATGCGGAGACTTGGCACTGGCTGAGGCTTAAGAATTTCTAGATCAAAGAGGAACCGCAGAAGAGATCTGTGAACAATAGAAAGTCACCAGACAAAACCTTCAATCCCAGATTTCATTTTTATCAGCGTTGCATTTGCCTACAATTGCAGCGTTAAAAAAAAAAAAAAAAGTTTCCAAACACACAAAGCTTTGAAATATTGAAGAGAAATAAATGAACCAGAACTTAGAAAGTTGGCTTGCTCACAGGGAAATTGTAGGGTTTTTTCCACATTTCAAATTAATGTAAAGACATTTCTCCAAGTACGATGGAAAGCTTATTTGTTTGTTTTTGTAAGTAGGCATTAAAAAAAAAAAAAAGGAGCCTAAGAAATGTGGACCTCACTCTTTGAAGCTTAGCAGGAGGTTTGTGATTTTTTTTATAACTTAGGCCTAGGAAAAATGCAGTAGTACAATACATCACTGATACAACAATCTGATAGATTTATAAAATGTTTAGTGAATGTATTCTGCTTAGAGCAGCAGGAACACCTGCTTCTATTATTCCATCACTGATAAAATGGTAAATAGCTTATGTCAGTCATGCAGCTTGCATAAAGCCACATAGTTTACTTGTGGGGTTGGTCATTTGTGTGGAATTATATGGGGTTTGTGTTCAATCTCTTCGTTAAATGACTCAGTGAAATTATAGGGTCATAAATGGACAGTGACACCATTTTAATCTTTGTGCATTTTATCTTTTCTATCCACTCCCTACTCTTGATTGCACTTCCTCCAGTATAAACTAAAAGATGGACCTTCAGGGATTAACTATTATTGTGTCCACAGGTAATGGTGGGCATCCATGTGGTCAGTCTAATGTCATTTCTTTATTATTATTTTTTTTTAACCAGAGGAGTTTGACTTCTCTCCTGATCAGTAAGAACTATAACTTAAAATCTGACAATCCTATATCCTCCCACAAACCAAATTTAATTTAAGCAGTAACTGCCAATATTTAAGAAGAAAGCATGCAACTATATTCAAATGTCATAAAGTTAATGCTATACAATGACAGTAATCACGGTGTTCAATGTCTCTTCACTAACCTGGGAAGTAGGGACAGGTGACTAAAGGAAATGCAAGAACACTTTTTTTTTTTTCCCCTAACTGAAAACACCCTCCTATTCTGGCTGAACGTGAAAGTGTTAGTCACTCAGTCATGTCCGACTCTTTGTGACCCCATGGAGTATAACCCGCCAAGCTCCTCTGTCCTTGGAATTCTCCAGGCAAGAATACAGGAGTGGGTTGCCATTTCTTTCTCCAAGGTATTCCCAACCCAGGAATCAAATCCAGGTCTCCCCTACTGCAGGCAGATTCTTTACCATCTGAGCCTTCAGGGAAGCCCCTGAATTCTAGGTGAAAGGACTGCCGTTTCCTGCCACCAAGTCAAAGGTTCCTGCCATCAAGTTAAAGTAGCACCTGCCTTTTCATAGTCTCCTTGGACTGAGCAATTGAAACCAAGTCCTCCGCAGAGGCATGAAATTCTTGTTGGTATACCATGAGGGGCAGGCATTCTGCTTTTTTCAAGAGACTAAGTAGAAAAAAAATAATTTAATGTTGAGTCACTATCCTTTTACTTTCTTGGTCTATGGGCATTGAATGAACTAGAATTTTGCTGATGGACTTGAGTAGCACCTCTAGGCAGAATTTACCCTTGTTAAGATAGAATTCTGTAGTGGGTACTGCTTTTTTTCCTTTTCCTTTCTTTTTAAGTCCTACAGCTAACATCTGTTTTATTTTAGATCAGTAACCTCAAATATTCTTCATCTATTCTTCACTAATAATAAAGCGGTTCATAATGGATATTTTCACATTCACTGAGATGCTTGCCTTTTTAAATTGGTGATTGTGTTTTTGCACCTTTGGCTTTCAGATTCTTGAGTATTAATTAGAGGCTACCTTGTCCAGATATCCACATTTAACAGTGATGAAAAAGATTGTATAAGGAGGACTTTATGAAAATGATACAGGAGTTTATGGAAAATGATAGACTGTACCCTCTGGAATGAGAATTATGTATACTTAGTTTCACTGAGTAGAATCAAGCATTAAATGTATTCAGCAGGTTGTGATACCCAGTTTCTTCTCCCTGAAAGATGAGTAATGTGAATAAGGGAATTTTCCTGATCTGGTCCAGTCTTTGTCTGTCCCATGTTGCTCACATTTTCCCATGTCTGTGTTATCATGCCTGGATCTATCCTTGGGGCCTATTTACTAAATCCAGAAAATTCTTAGTGTCTGCTTTTGCATCTGTGCAACCCTTGGTCTTGATCAGTCCATATTCAAAAAAGGCTTTGCCTCTGGTATGCTCTGCACAGTGTTGGCTGCCTGCTTTCTTTGTTGCTGTGGATGGCTGTGAATGGCTGCATGTTGCTGCAGCTCTCTGTCCCAAGCATCTGGATGATCTGGGCCTGTAAGCTTTGTCAGCTGCATCCTTTCTGCACGGTCAGCATTTGGCACCAGTGTGGCATGGGGGAGGTGTTTTGAGCCTTTCGGCAGGAAGAGGCCATTTCTGGACAAAATAAGAGTTGAAATTGGAACTCCTATGGGGCAGAGCCATGACGCTTTTGACGAAGGATGTTTTCCTCCCTTCTCTCATCCGAGAAGTAATTCGTAAGTGTATAATTTAGAAGTGTTTAATACTCCTATGCACTGACTAATAAATAGTAAATAAATGTAAGTCAGTTGAACATGAATGAACCCATGAAGCTGACTACTGCTTCACACAGTAGTGGGGTTTGACCAGACCAGGTCTTCACTATACAAAGTTTCCATGAGATGACTCCTAGTCTCTTCTACGAACTCCAGCTTTTAGATGAGCCTGACTTATTCACATTCTTTTATGGGCATTTTCCTTTGTCCTAGGAAAACATTGACAGAGCCTATAGCAAATCCCATCTTTAACAGTCTCACAGCATTTATAGGAGCATGACTAAAATTCATCACAGATTTCTTTTTCTAGAACAACAGGTGATTTGGATTAGTGTATTGAAAAGTCATTTACTGCCACCATTCCAGTGCTCTGTTTGGCAGTCTTCTCTTGGATGAATAGCCTTTAATTCAGTCCGTTAATTAGGGTACCTTGCACTGATGTTACTGTTTCAGAGAGCTGTCTATAAAAAGGTTCCTTCATACAAAAGTTACCTTCATTCACCCACAAGTAAGAAGAATAAAAAAGGCATGTCTTTATTTAAATCCAAGTAGGTACCTCTGTCACTATTTCATCATATTAGCTCACTCTCCTGACCCCCTTTCCCCCCAAAAAAAGAATTCTAATGTAACAGAGATCTAGTAGTCTTCATTGCAATAAACTTTTTACCTAGGTAACATAAAAGAGATGAAGAGTATCTTTCAAAAGTGTACTGTCTTAAACTGAAATATATAAAATAAAGTAGATGTCTTCAGTGTCATGATGAAAACAGACACTCCAAATTAAGTCCCTGGAAGGTATACTGTAGCAGAGTCTATTGCTTATCTGTTTATGGTCAACCTGAAACCGATAGTTGGAGAATACTGAGCTCTGTCCTGCCCACATCTTCCCTAAACACAGTGGTCACCAAATATGAGTGTGTTTGGAACAGAGGAGAGTAAAAAAGTGAGGGAGAAAAAAGAAAATAATACAAGAACTGGGGAAAAAAAGATAAATTATCAAGAGCAAAAGATTTTCCTCCCTTGCTAGTAAGCTCTGTAAGAGTGGGGAATCTGCTGGCTATGGAGGTTGCAGACCCCAGTGTCTGTGACTGGACGAAGCTGGTTTGTGCTTCTTATGCACCTCCTGGGTATCTGGCAGAAGAATGCCAGGAAGAAGGGGCACTGCATAATTCTGGACCAGCTGTTTTCCTCCAGCCCTTCTTTTGTGTCTTCTCTCATTCTGAAGAGCATAATTGAAGTGTGGATCTTCGTTTAGTCAGATCTCTTAGGTAGCAAAGTATTACTCAAAACTACGTTTAAGAATGCAAGATCATCACCATAGCAGATTGCCTGTCCTGATAGTCTGCCCCTATGCTCACATTGGGGGACAGGATGTGAGGGGAGAATGGGGCCAAGTGCACTGATTTTAACCAACTACTCCATTTATCTAACCCAGAATCACAGTTATGAATACCTTCAGAGACTGTGCTTAGAGGGACAGACCCTTCTGATGACTTGTTAGCTTAACAGTAAACCACTGAAGCTACTAATTTGCCTGTAAACACACTGTCCCACTGGAATTGCCCTACGCAGTGCAGTTCAAAGGGCCTAATAATTGCCCTGTTCTTTTAAATGGAACTGTTTCAACCCCTGCTGAGACCCAGAAGATTAAGAATGTGAATGGAAATAAAGCTTCATTCCCTGTAAACTTGGCTCAAGACCTATAAATGATCTGTGATTGCTAATTGAACCCTTTTATTTCCCCATCACTGAAGCTCTTCATGGTTTTCTTTTCTCCCTTCCACTAGATGCTCTGTGTACCAGTCTAGAAGCAGTGTTATCCTTGTAACTCCCCCACAGAACTTAGAAGGCCATTGCAAAGACTCACTGAATATTCTTCTTGATGTAGAGCATCTAGGAAAGTTATTTCTTCCATTTCCCCTGGACCTAGCTACTTTCTGGTCTATATAGTCATTGGTAATAAATTAGCCAGCTCCTGAGAGAAAAAGTGTAAAGTCATTCCTTTTGAACCAGCATGTCATTTATTCCAAAACACATCCTTTGATCTTCAGATCTAAATGATAGCAACTCTTCTGTGGCATCTTTGGATAAATTTCTCCCAATTTTTAGTATTATGTTAAGTCATATGATTTAGCAATTTTATATCAAACATATTGAAGTATCAGCAATGGCATATGGTTCAGTATAATAGAAATGAAGACTGGCTGATTCCTAGTTGAACTGTCTTACATTTGTGGAAACACAAACTTCCACTGAGAACCTCCTTGGTGGCTCAGTAGTAAAGAATCTGCCTGCAATGCAGGAGATCTGGGTTCCACCCCTGGGTTTTGAAGATCCCCTGGAGAAGGTAATGGCAACCCACTCCAGTATTCTTGCCTGGAGAATTCCATGGACAGAGGAGCCTGGCATGCTATAGTCCATGGGGTCTCAAAGAGTTGGACACGACTGAGTGACAAACACACTAAACTAATAAATTGCCTCTACTTCTTGCCTGCTTCTTAAAATTTTCAGTGCCTCTATTTTTCTCTGCTTTCTATCATCTCTACTCTTCTTTCTTTCTCTCTTCAACTTCTATTTGGAATGAATATGATTACTAAACAGATATCCCCTAAACAGATATCCCTAGAGGCTGTGGCCATTCCCCTCCCATCTAACGTGAGGAAGAAATTGAGCTAACCACAGAGAAACACTTAACTGCTTTTTTTGTTTGTCCAGGATACACCCAAGAAACACATGTAGTATTGGTAAGATGCTTCTCAGCTGCAGTGAATCTTTCACCTGGGTGGCCAAAATGAAAAAGAAAAGCAAAAATAAAACCCTCAAACCAAATAAGTTCTGACTTAGTAAATTAATGAATTTTGTAACATTGCTTCCTTAACTAAGGTTTATATGTAAGCAGGCAAAAGATAAGAAATTCCAGTGTGGAAGTTACTAGAATACTATTCCTTATATCATTCTTTATTTATCACTGTAGAAGCATAATTCTTAATATACTTTCAAAAATTGCTAATCCTAAGGTGTTATAAATGCACATGACTTCTTTCAGGCAAGAGACTATAGAGATGAGTGTTCTTTCCCAAATTTTACCCCAATTTGTCAGTGCTAGATTGTCCTCATTTGTGAAAATAAATTATTAAAACTTGACTGATTATCTGGAGTTCTCTCTCCAAGTCTTCACAGCCATTCATTTTAACTTTCCCTATAAGAGCTGTGCTCTTTCCAATCAGATTGCTCTTGGTTAAGGCATGGCAGAAAAACAACTCCAGGTTGAGTATTTCATCACTGTAACCAACTAGTTACAGACTGTCCCTGACTCAACCTTGTCCCAACCTGTGTTTGTGCTCATGCCATATTCATGGAAAAGGGAGTATGTAACTCTGCCCCTTTTTGTCTGTTCTTTCTGGGATACAGCCAAACATCCTTTCATAATCAAATACTTGTATATCCGCAGGCCATTGGCCACCATCCAAATATTTATTGGTCATTGAACACCTGCATGAGGTAATTTTCAATTATCTTATTAAACCAGAACAGGGATCTAGTCATGTTTCCTTTGATTATAAATGTAGCCCTTGTTCTTATTACTGATAATAGCAGTCCTTGTGGGATGCCAGTGGTTTTCTGGGCACTGTCCCATAGGATATGCTGTCCTGGGTCCTTGGTGAAGGAAGGCACCAGGAATAAAAAAGCTGAGGATAAGACCCTACTCAGTCTTCTTTATTTCAGAGAAGGCCTACAATGGAGAACTGCATGTGCAGTATGGTGGTGGTGTTTTACGGAATGACAGAGCTTTTGAGGTTTCTATCACGTAGTCTTTGGGAGGAAGGTGGAGAAAGTAGACTGTCTTGATGAAAAATGACTATCAGTTATGTCTTTGATATCCAGCTTTATCTTTTGACACAAATGCTTAAGCAATAGCAAAACTATCAGACCAGGGGATGTTGAGAAGTATAAAATATATTCCCCCAGGGTGTCTAAATTCTCCCCACTGATAAAATCATTTAAATATTTCCTGTTTTTAAAGTAAATACTTCAATTACCTTAGGCATGGAGTAATTTCAAGAATAGGGTCCATACTGTTAGCTGCAGGTGATTTTTCTTTGAGTAAAAATAAATTAGGTTATCCTGAGTTTGTGGGGAGAGGAGTTGAGAAGCCTCATTTAGTGATGCTTAGATGGTTCAGAAGGATAGTAGTTGTTCCAATATAAGGAGCAACAATATAAATTAAAAATTTTAGTGCCCATAATGGGAATTTATTACAGAAGACTCTAGTGGCCTTTATACAGAAAACAAAAAAGGACAATACAACAAAAAAAAACCCATTTGATCCTGTGTGAGCTATGACTGGTAAAAGAGGTGTTTTAGAGTAAAGCAATTATATAGAGTTTATTTCATCCTAATTTACAATTTTTTCATTACTTCATTTCCATCATTTTAAAAGATAACAAGTCATTTACCTCTCTCTCTAATCTCATTTTTCATTAAAGCCCTACCTAAACAGGAAAACTGGTAGATAATACAATTAAATACTTCTTCAAACTATGTCTCTTTAAAGTGGGAAGCAAGTTTATTCAGATCATCAGCTTAATTTGAAAGTGGAAAGAAAAAGTACAAGAAGTTTAGTGTGATACATTCAAAAGCTATGATTTCATCACGGTCTGTCTCTGAGCCATTATGCTTTACTCCAATTGCTCTCTACAGAAAGGAGTAAGGAGACAGACTTCCAGAACCTACTAGAATGGCATTGCATCATTTCATACCCTAAGTGAATTTTACCAAACAGCCCAGCAATAGAGGCTGTGTGACACTTCATGTGTCACATTGGGCACATGAAGTATTTTACAGGATGTTGGTGTGCTAAATGGAAGGATGCCTCAAGTTCTAAGCGACTGGGGTATGTTACTGCCCTTTTTATAGCTCAAATGTTGACAGTCTCGAGTTGCTCTATTTAAAAAAGAAAAATCACTGCATAAATGAAATCAATTTATAAATATTTATAAACTCATTTCATTAATCCTTTTCTGGTCTAGTGTCATGACCAGCTGCATAAGTCCATGGAATTAAAAATAATAAATAAAAGAAACTCTTGAAGGAGTCTGCCTATGGTACTAAACTTTACCAAATGTGACCAAGCTCACGCAGCTTTTCTGCTCATAGTTAAGTCGCAGTGACAGTTCAAGCTTCCTGAGGCTTAGAGTGGATGAAGTATATTTGACTTATTTAAATTTTTGATGGTATTCTTCAGTTTAGACATCATTCATCCATCTTTTTCACATCTGTCACAGTATTTCGGGTTCTTTTTTCTCACACTCAGATGATTGCTACCCACTTCTTATTGTCTCCTGTCTTTCTGCCTTCAGTTGGTGGATGATTTTAATCCATCCTATACATAGTCCTTGGATTAATAACTAGTATATGCTCAGGATTTTTATCAATCTCCTAGTTTAAACAACAGAAAAATCATTGCTCCCCATTTTAGTTCAGACTTCTTTGCAGATGTTCCAGCCATCTTTTGTGAGGTCAGTCACAAGGATTGGTCCAAACCTACCTTCTGGCTCAGGTTGGTTTCCTCACTGCTCCCTATCTTTTGTGGATTTCAGTGATGGACCTTCAGAGCTTAGACTTAGAATCAGTCCTTCTTAGTGCTTCAGGTTATTACCCTCTGTTAGCTAGAGTTCATCCTTGGGCCAAAATCAAGTTGCTATCCAGATTCTAGCCCAGTCTTATTCAATCAGAGTGATTTTGCCTTCCCGGGAAACATTTAGCAATGTCTGGAGAAATTTTTGTTGGTCACAGAGTAGGCACTTGCTACTGGCATTTAGTCGGTAGAAACCAGGCATGCTGCCGAATACCCTGTAATACACAGGACAGCTCTCAAAATAAATTTTCTAGCTCAAAATGTTGACAATGCCAAGGTAGAGAAACTCTGTAGACCTATTGCTAATTTAAATTTGTCTAATCCCAGACCAGCTTTTTGAATACAGTTACCTGCTGCTGCTTGATAGGCATTGCTTTTTCCCTCCCTTGTCTTTGTTTCTATTTTCTGTTTAGAGTATCTTCCAACAATCTGCAAGTGGTTTTAACCTAGTGAAATTCTGCCCATTCTTTCAAGCTCAGCTAGATGTTATCTACTTCAAAACAAAGACTTCCTGACTATTCCATTCAACGGAGTTTAGTTTTTTTCTTGTCTGATATTTTTATGACAAAACCAACTTGCAGGCTGCTTCTATCTATGTCTTATTCTCCATTCTAGATATTTAAATGTTGTGTAGCTCAATGTACAATATAAAGTCAAGAAACATGGCACCCAAGGACCTTTGACTCTGCAGAGTTTTGCCTCTTTAATCTAGCAGAATTATAACTTACCATTGCCTTTTTTCTCATCAAACATTATAATATGCTTTTTTTTCATACTGCTACAGTCTCTAAAATTATTTTAATAACTATATAATACTCAATCAAGTTGATATGTTCTAATCTTGCTTTTAAGTTAACTGGATTTTATTTCTTGATAAAATAATAAAAAATTGCATATCTTTGGTATAAAACTTTTTTATCTTTTCATCTGAAATATTCCCTTTGAACCATTCCAAGGAATGGTCCAAATGCTCTGGCATGTTTTTATTGCTAGTGATATGTATTGCCAAATTTATTCCAAAGTGATTTCTAGTCTAAATTATCAGTGACAATATTTAAGGAAACCATATACGTGAATGAGTCAGAAAACAAGTCAACTAACATTCTGCTCCTTGTTAATATGACCTTAGGCAAACCACTTAATCTTTTTTATCATGTTTTCTTACCTGAGTAAGGGGGATAATAAACCTGAATCATAGAGCCATGAACATTAAATCAGATAATGTCTTTGGAGGTAACTTTTGT
Source organism: Bison bison bison (assembly GCF_000754665.1). Lineage (NCBI taxonomy): Eukaryota > Metazoa > Chordata > Mammalia > Artiodactyla > Bovidae > Bison > Bison bison. The sequence continues at coordinate 457,098 of NW_011494814.1, read as the reverse complement.
AAACCATAAAATTACCAATGTCTGTTCAATAAATATTTATGTAAAGATTTCTATTGCCAAGTTCTGTACTAAGAAGACAGAGCTGTGGCTTCAAGAAATTCTCAATGTAGCGCCATAATCACCAAAATGTTAATATTTTATGTACAAAATTGAGTAGAATTTATTCCTTTTATCATTACGAACAAAGCTAGTAGAGGTGATGGAATTCCAGTTGAGCTATTTCAAATCCTGAAAGATGATGCTGTGAAAGTGCTGCACTCAATATGCCAGCAAATTTGGAAAACTCAGCAGTGGCCAAAGGACTGTAAAGGTCAGTTTTCATTCCAGTCCCAAAGAAAGGCAAAGCCAAAGAATGCTCAAACTACCACACAACTGCACTCATCTCACACACTAGTAAAGTAATGCTCAAAATTCTCCAAGCCGGGC
>NW_011494814.1:444051-456218 GCF_000754665.1 Bison bison bison | reverse complement strand
GATGACACCACCCTTATGGCAGAAAGTAAAGAAGAACTAAAGAGCCTCTTGATGAAAGTGAAAGAGGAGAGTGAAAAAGTTGGCTTAAAGCTCAACATTCAGAAAACGAAGATCATGGCATCTGGTCCCATCACTTCAAGGCAAATAGATGGGTAAAGTGGAAACAGTGTCAGACTTTATTTTTCTGGGCTTCAAAACCACTGCAGATGGTGATTGCAGCCATGAAATTAAAAGACGCTTACTCCTTGGAAGGAAAGTTATGACCAACCTAGATAGCATATTAAAAGGCAGAGACATTACTTTGTCAACAAAGGTTCATCTAATCAAGGCTATGGTTTTTCCTGTGGTCATGTATGGATGTGAGAGTTGGACTATAAATAAGGCTGAGCCCCAAAGAATTGATGCTTTTGAACTGTGGTGTTGGAGAAGACTCTTGAGAGTCCCTTGGACTGCAAGGAGATCCAACCAGTCCATCCTAAAGGAGATCAGTCCTAAGTGTTCATTGGAAGGACTGATGTTAAAGCTGAAACTCCAGCACTTTGGCCACCTGATGCGAAGAGCTAACTCATTTGAAAAGACCCGATGCTGGGAAAGATTGAGGGCAGAAGGAGAAGGGGATGACAGAGGATGAGATGGTTGGATGTCATCACCGACTCAATGGTCGTGAGTTTGGGTAGACTCCGGGAGTTGGTAATGGACAGGGAGGGCTGGCGTACTGTGGTTCATGGGGTCACAGAGTTGGACATGACTGAGTGACTGAACTGAACTGAACTATTCCTTTTATAAAGTATGAGGAATTGAAAATAGAATGAGTTCCTGTAATAGGAAATACAATTATGGAAGCCCAGCAGTTTATTAAGATCATTGTTAGATTTCTTTTGATCCTATGTGGTCAGTTTATTCTCTCTAGCTTATATCAAAACTGTATTTCCTTGCTGGAATATATTCTTGGTAGATTTTTTTTTCTCATATATTATGACAGCACTTTCCTTACTGCTATACTCCAATGTGAATTTTTGTTCATTTCTTTTTTTCTGGGAAAAGTCAAATAATTTGTTTTTAAAAGTTCCATTTGCTACCAATATCATTTCTCTATCGTTTTGTGAGCCCCAGGCCTCTAGAAGCTGCATGAGGGCACGGCCCCACTTGGTTGTTTTGTGACTCTTTCATCAACACTGCTTTATTTCAGAGTAACTGAGAGTATTTAGGAACTCCAGCATCCTTAGATCTATCTTTTGGAAATAGATATTGATTTTCCTGCCTTTGATTGTTAAGGCCTAGAGTAAGTCCTTTAGCTCCTCATCTCGCAGCCTGTTGAGCATCAGAGGCTGAGGATGTGGAAGTAACCGCAGTAACATACTTCAGAAGTGACAGTATGCTGTCACTTCTGACAGGTGCTGGTGTGAGCAGAGTGCAGGACTGGTCTAAGGACTTGAAAACACAAAAACATATTGTTCGTGGGCAGGAGCAGTTTATGGGGATGAAGATGGTAAAAATTTGTATGTGCCTCCAGAAAAGACTTTAGACTGTTACACTGCAAAGGGTCCTTTCTGCCTAAATTCTCCTCTCAGCTACTTGATTGATTTCACCCCTATTTAGGATCTTAAGGATTTTAGAGAAAAATTCCCTTCTTTCTGCAAAGCCCATCACATTCCAACTTCTTCCCTCTTATTGATGTTAAAACACATCTATAATTACTCATTCTTTTCATATTGTCATAAATGAAAATCAGCCTTCCTCTTTTGATGGGTATATTTTTCTTTCCTTCATCTTTTTTCTTTCTCAGAATCAAGTGAAACAGATCATATCCTTAGAGACCCAGGCTAGTGGATAGTGCAGTATTTCCAGGCATTTTACTTAGGTGTGCAAATGAAAAGACAGCAAGTTTACAGATTGCAAGTAGATAGGAAGGAGTAGAGATATTAGGTTGAAGTACCTCTCACAATTTGCTGAGATCAGCCCTGGGATTTCTTTGGAAGGAATGATGCTAAAGCTGAAACTCCAGTACTTTGGCCACCTCATGTGAAGAGTTGACTCACTGGAAAAACTCTGATGCCGGGAGGGATTGGGGGCAGGAGGAGAAGGGGACGACAGAGGAGGAGATGGCTAGATGGCATCACTGACTCGATGGACGTGAGTCTGAGTGAACTCCTGGAGTTGGTGAGGGACAGGGAGGCCTGGCGTGCTGTGATTCATGGGGTCGCAAAGAGTCAGACACGACTGAGTGACTGAACTGAACTGAACTGAATAATAAATATTTGTAGTCTTTTCCCTACTCTGAATTAGCAAAAAATGAAGAAACAGAAGTTAAGTTGGTGGACAGAAGTAGAAAATTTGTTAACCTCTTGTCTTTTCTTAGTGTTTCAGATATGAAATTAAATCACAGGGTATCCCTAAGAGATATAATGAAGGATCAGATCAGATCAGTCCCTCAGTCGTGTCCAACTCTTTGCGAGTAATAATGAAGGATACCAACCTTATTTTGTAAACCTGGCGCATCAATTAGTAGCTTCTTTCAGTTGTGTCATAAGAAAGTCAAAGACAAAAGAAATACAATTCACCCTCTGATTGAAACCAAGCATTTCTGCTTCAGCATTCCTAACTATCTTTTGCCCATTGCTGACAGTTTTAACTTCAAATCTAAAAAACAACTGAGGTGTTTATCTGCTTCTATATTATAAAGGTTTCTTTTATATTTCTTTTGAGAATTTAATTCTTGATTTCTGGTGTGTTGCCCTGAAACAAATACTGTATTTGAAATGCTACCTTTTCAGAGAAGAATACTTAGAATGAAGGGAGGGTTATTTAGGGGTGATGGGGTTAGATATCCTGGTGGTGGGAGGCAGGGCAATTTGATGCTGATTCTGTCTCCTCCTTAGGAATTACTGGTTTACAGAAACCGATTAAGGCAGTGCAAAATTGCCTTTAGGGCTTAAAGGTTGTGGAGTCTAAGGTAAGAATAAATAAGAAATTTAAATGGTAGAATTCCCTCCTTCCCTCTGCCACCCTCCAATCCCTAAAGTATACCAAAGGAAACTTTTCTGTTCCTTAACGAAATATGAATCCAATTCTCTCGTTTTTCCTGAAACATGTCAAATGCCCAGATTTCATCAGCAAATCTTTCTTGTAGCCACGGTTCACTTATGCCTGCACAGAAGGTCCTCCTGCCATACATGGGCTACCTCTGTGCAGAGCCCTAGAGTTGGACTTAAAGGATTTCAGCCTTCCTCCATATAATCCCATCAAGTTTATCTCTAATCTTTATCTCTAAATAGAAGCTTTCTCATTCTCTGTTAACTGCGTTGAGGAGATTCCATTTCTATCAGGTAGATTATTCTACAGACAAAATTTGGGGAGGAGGAGGGGTCTCACACTGGCCTCATTGAAAAACCCATGAACTGTGCAGGAAGTAAGCCCACCTAGGCAAAGGACAAAAAAAAAAAAAAAAACCTCTTAGAAATCATTTTTAGCCAATATTTACCTTTCTTCCCCTACTGTTGTCCCTGGGTCGTACCTTTTCTAGCCTCTCAGCTTAACTACATCTTTGCCTCTGAGCAAACCTTTATTTTTTGTCCTCGCAAATCTTTCCATCCAAATGTTATACTACTCTCTTCCAAGTTCACCTGCCCATTTTGCCCTCAAGGAGATTGTTCTGATGTTTTTAATCCTACAAGGTATTAAATACTGTTCCATTCTTTTTTCAGAAGTATTCTGTGTGTAACTCACAAGCACACATGTAGACACCACAGTCCATTTGAGACACAGAGTAGGTCTCTTAGAGCATCCCGTTGAGTAATTGGTATAACATGCTTCTTGCTTTCTCTGTGATTTCTCCATCACACAGCTCTCATATTTTCTGTCCAAGATAATTATGGTCCTACATGTAAACATCTCTCAGACTGCCTCTTCTGTGTCTTTGACTTTCCCTGCTTCCTATTCAGACCATTCATTTCTCACCTTGACAATATGTGTCCTTTACATCCTGTAAGATGATGCTTCAACTTGATCTTTTCTAGAATGTTTTCCATGACTAATCCTATCTCTTTTCAAAATAATTTTGAGTCTGCTTTCCTTCACCACTTACTGTTGCTGTGTATAATATAGACTCACGTGGACTGAGTGTTATACTTAACTTTTGTATTGTGCAATGTCCACGTTTCTTTCCACACTCAAATTTCATAAAGCTCCTAGGATGTCTTTGTTTCCAGCTACACAGGACCCCCGTGCAGCAAACCCTTGTCTTCTTTGTGTGTGTTGAAGTCACTTTTTGCACACATCAGGCATACACTAAGTGCTTATGAACCGAGTCCACGTGCACAGGTAGGAAGCAACAGAAGATGGCTTAAGCTTCAACACGCACAATAGAAGTTGAACGTAAGGGATAAATTCCCTGATAATAAGCTTGATTGAAGGTGAGAAACAGCTATTGAAAAACAAGGACTCTATTCCATGGAGATCTCTAAAGGGGGAAAAAAATAATTGATCTTAGATGGAGTCAGGGCACTAGACTAGAAGGTGTACTGAGATTTTATCTAGCTCCAGGATTTTATTAAAATCCTCATTGATAACACTACTTTCATAATGTGTTTCTGGGAAGAGGACTCTGGTATTGTTTTTTTCTGTTAAAAAATAGTAGGTAAAAATAAACTGAGAAAGCTTTAAATTATTTTTAGAATTAAATACAGACTTTCAGTAATTAATACCTGGAGGGAACTACATATTTCTCTGATGTATTTGTCAAGTGCTATTGAGTACATTTTGTTTTGTTTGCATGCCTTCTTCAAAAAATCCAAGAAAAAAAAAAGATTATTTTTTCATGCCTAGCAAATGACAGTATTTCTGCTAGAGATAGGTATTTACTATTTTTATTCCATCACAAAAATTAAGTTTCTCATTTTGTAGAAATCAGAGAAGCTGAAAAATAAATCCAATATTTCTTTCTAGAACTTAATACTTTGTAGTTGCAGATGTTAGTATTTGTGCCTACTGCATATTTCTTCTGAGCTTTATTATTTTTTCCCCTTCTAATTCATTTATTTTGGGTTGTTTTAACGTGGTTTCCAATTACAGAAAGGAGGTTTCTGGGGAGAGGGAAAAAAAAAGTTTTTAACTGCCAAAGAGATGGTATTTTGGCTTTGCTTTTCTGAATAGCTTTTATTCTTATGTGATTCCTATTAGGCAAATAGTCTAAAAGTTGGCACTTCATACTTTCAGGCAAGTGTATGCAAGATGATGTAATTAAAAACCTCATTCAGGTTAATCGTTAGAGATTTTATAAATGACAATTTAGAGTGTGAATCTGTGTTATCTCAGACCATGGAACATTGCCACTGAGAGAGAGAAATGTTAAATGCCTATTCCTGGAAAATCCTCAAAAATTACTTATTTATGAAATAATAGTTTTGAATCGATAGCCATTAAAAACTCTATTGTAAGAGAAATCATCATTTACAGGTAATGACATGATGTGGGCTAAATATAACTGCAGTGTGATCGCAGCCTCATCCAGCGTGGGCCCTTTCCTCCTTCGGATTCCATGGTGATACTGCATCACCCAGAGTGTGCCTTTCCAACACTGATTAGTTTCTAAGTGTGGAAAGGGGTTATTAGCAGGTCCAAAATGAAATATCCTATTGAAACATGTGAAGGAAGATATGTTTGGATTCATATTGGGTCTTTCCAGTTATCCAGAGGAACAGGTGCACCATGTTTTTTCTCTTGAACCTTGTTGCCCCGTTAGACACTCTCTCTCACCTCTGCAGCCCTATCAGGTCGTTGATGCTCATGCCCTTCAAAATATCATCTGCTTTTTGGAGGACAACGTCTGTAAATTATAAAGCAGCCTTGTTAGTGTGAGTGACTTTCTCCAAAAAATAAAAAACAAAGAGATTTGCCTGAAGTAAAAGAGAGCAGGAAAAGAAAGAAATATAACGACCTCTCTTATTGTATTAGTTAACACAACTTGTCTTTGCAAAAAATCAGTACTATTTTTAAACTTTTATTGACAGAGGACTTCTGTGCCTTCCACAGTATATTTTTCTTCTTCTTCAAGGATTTCAGTTCCCTTGAAGTGTATTTCAGTTCCACAGTGTATTTTCCTTGATGTATATTTCAGGGAAATATACAGTATTTTTCAGTACTACACAGTACTATACAGTAATACACAAAAATACACAGTATATTTTCCTTGAATATATTTCAGTTCCACAGTATATTTTCCTTCTTCTTCAAGGGTTTCATTTCCCTTGGAATTACACACAAATATACACAAACACCTGAATGTTGCTAAAAGTTTGTAAAGACATAGATTATTAAATATCAGAATATTAATCAAAGTGTCACAGGATGTGTTTTTAGAACCCACTTCTAATCACACACAAATTAGTTCCAGAGGAACCAAGGAAGCTTGATATTAACCTAAGGCTTTACAGTTTATGTCCTCCACAAGCCCCTCCCCACCTAATGCCCTTACTAATCTTGCTGCTAGGGTCCCACGAAACCTATAAACTAAAAATGCGTGCCCCGCTCTTGGCCTGAATCAACCAGGGAGACACCTGATAGACACTGAGTCGAGCAAACAAGAGGAGGCAGAACCAAAAGCTGAGCAGCTTCTTATCTTGAATTCCTACTTCAGAAAGAATCCAGATTTTTCCTGAAGAATGATAATTAGTAAACATCAGGGGAGCCTCCCAGGCTTGTATGCTCCTGGTAGTGGGCAGTGTGTTAACAGCTAGTCCAGAGAATTTCCCCAGAGAGATTTTCTGAGACACTGAAAATAAACTGTTTATTTTTTAAGGGACACTCAAGGCAGTCAAATGTTTTTTTACAAACATTTCCACGGACTCTTTGCTTCCCTGTCCCTGCATTCCTTTCTATAAAAATATTTGTATTTTACTCTTGGTGACTTTTAAAATAATATGTTTATGTAGCTGAAGATTTTTTTTTTTCTCTCTGAGGATGTCCTCAGGTTTTTATATTTATTTATTTATTTGTTTGTTTATTGGTGGGGGGGTGGTGTGCTGCAGATGGGATAGAAATACTCAGGGAAAATCCTTTTGGAGTTAAAATACTTTAATTTGAATATTTCCATGATCATTGATCTTCCACACCAGGCTCCATTTATCACTTTAGACAGGCCTGCTCTTGCTTCTGTTTCTTAATATGTTACCAGAGGCTTGTCCTACCATATGCGAATCAATTATTTTAGCCTACACTCTCTTTTGTTCATCTATTATCAATTATTTTACCACCACCTACTATGGGCCAGGTGCTATGGATTTTAAAGTATAAGATTAAAGCTCTCCACCCACATGGTACTTACAGTCTAGCTGGAAGAACAAATCATATATGAATACATACAAGATAATTAATAATGCAGTATTATATTAGACATCAGCTTAAATTGGTATTGTAAGGTACTACACTGTACATTATGCAAATTGTGGAGAAGCTCTTAAAATCTGGTGGTGGTGGTTTAGTCGCTAAGTTGTGTCCAACTCTTGGGATCCCATGGACTGTAGCCTGCCAGGCTCCTCTGTCCATGGGATTCTTCCAACAAGAATACTGGAGTGGGTTGCCATTTCCTTCTCCAGGAGATCTTCCTGACCCAGGAATCGAACCCAGGTCTCCTACATTGCAGGCAGATGATTTACCAACTGAGCTATGAGGGAAGCCCTACAAATCAGCCCTTAGAATCTGATGATGACCAAAAAAGGCTTCAAAAAGAAAGAAATTAATGTGACTAGTTCAGCAAGGAAAAGCATCTAGGCTGAGCCTTATGACTAAGAATAATATGATTAAGAAGAATGGGTGGTAAAGGATAGCACCAGGGAAGGGCACGGGAAGAATAATTTTTTAAAAATCAACCTACTTTTCATTGTATACCTAAAAATTATGTATATTTTTTTTAAAGGCATGCCTTAGTATTTCACAACCATAAAAGCTGTGATTTTTGTCAGTTGATAGAGAAGACCACAGGAGGTAGACTTTTTGAAAGAAACTATGAGATATTTTTGGAAAAGTTAAGTCTTTACTGTATTTATCGGGAGTTGTTCCTTTAAAAAAAAATTTTAAAGCTTCTGGTGAAAAATTCTTGTTTAATGACCATGAATGAGACCAGAAGAAAAGATAATCTTTTAAGATAGGAAAATAAGAAGATAAATTTATTTTTAGAGGGAAATCTTCCACTTTCTGGATAATTAAAGTGTTTTTCTCTGATAAGGAGCTTGACTGTAACAATTTCCGGGCCTTATGATAATCCAGTTTGTCTTATTTTAATGATGAGAAAAAGAAGTAAGAGGAACTGGCTCCTGAAATGGTGAGAAACCGAGTGGGAGAAAACTTTCAAAAAATAGATGGAGTACTGTAGGAGTACTGCTGCCCAAGTGCACCTATAGAGAGTGGGGTATACAAATGTCTGAGAGTGGTTTGCATGGAAAACATACTTTCAAGTTACTTTTTTTGAACACTGGAAGCTTAACTTTAAAATGCAAGGTATTTGTCAACATTATCTGAAACACTGGACTGGAGGCAAGTGTTCCAGCATATTTGTTTTCTTACAATTAAAGCTAAGCTGACATGTTGAAAAGATGGTCTTCAAAGATATTCAGAGGCTGCTAAATTTTTGTCAATAATTAGCCTTCACTTTGCTTTGTAGACAGGGAAGTCATATTTTTTTTTTCTCTTCACATTTGCCAAGTAAGGATTTTCACTTTTAAATTTCCTCATCCTGGTGTTTGCATTTAAGCATTTCAAACAGACTCTTCACCCTCAGCCACCATGTGTAGTATTGCATTTATGCATTCAACTTCTTACTCAAGTGATGCTATTTTTTTCTGCCTCAGCCTGACAGCCACTAATAATAACACATGAGGACAGTCAGACAAAATGAAGACAAATGCTGCTTGTCGCAGCAGAATCATAATGTCTCCAGACTCAGTAAAGACAGTCTAACTGTATGTGGATGCTCTTTATAGCTTATTTAGACCTGTGATTTTTCCCTGTGGTTTTTTTTTTTTTTTAAAGCACAAACATTGTGCAGAAATACATTAAGGCAACATATGGGCCTGTTAGTTAGCCAAAACAATGTGGAACCATGGAGAATAGAGAAGGCAAAGCACAGATGGATACTGTAAAAAATTCATGAGTGGCATAACAGATCTAAAAGGTAAATTTTAGTCAAAATTCAAGTGGAACGCATAGGAAATACTTAAGAATTTGGCTTTATGAGGTTTCTCAAATCACACAAGATGAAACGTTGTGAATATTCCGCAGATTTGTTTATGCCATAATGTGAAAAATCAGAGCTCATCATTCAACAGTAATTATGTCTATATAGATTCATGCCATCAGAAATAGATTGCTGATAAACAATAGTGCTTTGCTTCTATTTGATGTAAACGCTGCCGTATTAAATATCCATATTATTTCCAGCTCAATATTAGAAAGTGTCAGTCATTGTGACAAGTCAGACAAGAGGAGCTCATTGAGCCATCCTCTGCGTAGCTACGTGCTGTCGAATAACCAGGTTTTCAGGCTATATTACTTTGTTGTTAAAATTGAGTTCTAGGCAGTAAATTGGCAAATCGTTTTCCCTCTCTCACATTTGGTTCTTTTAACCAAAACTGAAACCTCAAGGAGACATTGGATTCTTATGTATACATAATCCAGACGCACCTTGAATTTTGCAGAACACTTGTCTTTTGAAGTTGTCTTCACTGGAGCTTGTCACTGTTGTCTTGTCTTAGGAAAAAAAAAATATGTCCTAATCTCTGAGACCAGCCCAATAAAGGTATGATTAGGGATCTCACTATAGCCAATCTCATTCATAAATTTTCCTTAAAAGCAATCCTTGAGCAAAATAATTCTGCCTGGTGAAATAACTAGTTTGGTCCCTATATTTCCAGTGGAATGAAATTTAGAGAAAAGTGGAAAAGGTAGGGGACTGTTCTATAGATGTAGTCATAGAGACATTACCCTGGAGAAGGCAATGGCACCCCATTCCAGTACTCTTGCCTGGAAAATCCCATGGACAGGGGAGCCTGCTGGGCTGCAGTCCATGGGGTCATGAAGAGTCAGACACGACTGAGCGACTTCACTTTCACTTTTCACTTTCATACATTGGAGAAGAAAATGGCAACCCACTCCAGTGTTCTTGCCTGGAGAATCCCAGGGACGGGGGAGCCTAGTGGGCTGCCGTCTATGGGGTCGCACAGAGTTGGACACAACTGAAGCAACTTAGCAGCAGCAGCAGCAGAGACATTACCCATTTAGAGTTTTTCAGATGTCTGTGATGCCAAGAGGAATTCAGATGTGTTTTGTCATTTTGTTGCCAGAAAGGTGATGTGTAGTTACCTATCCTTTGTATAAAGGTTTAAGTGATATTCAAAATGATTACTTTAAAATCTTAAACACATTGGTAGGAAGTTGAATGGGCTTACTTTTGTATAGTGAATTTGCTAGTGTAGAGTTAGAGGGCCCTATTATCCCTTGAAAGGATGCTGATACATTATTTAAACAACTAGAAAAGTGTTTGATACAAAGGAGAAGATAATTAGATTGAAAGTAGACATTATGAACAGAAAGTAAATGGTATCACTTACCAAACTGGACTGATGTCTTACTTTTGATTTTTTTGTTCTATAAGTAACATAAAACAGGACAGATTTTGTAGCTGGCTCTTCGTTCTTGGCACTAACACCACTGTTGAGACCTTGAGACAGCAAATTGAACTTTCTGATAGTTGTCCTAATAGCTCTTTCAGGCGGGTTTGGGTGTCCTTAGTGAATTAAAGTTTGCATTAGTGAACCCACTGAGCAGCAGCCAAGACTAATTCTCAGCTCTGTATGACATTTCACACATTGTCAGTTCTTAGTAAGTGTTATAGGATAACGTTTTGAGATCCTCATCTGAGAGTTGATGGGGAAATATCAAATAATATATATGAGGTTTGCCAACTACATTGAGCCCAGTTCAAAAGTATGTTGTAAGGGATAGGTAACGATGGCAGGGTTGTTTCTCCTTTAAATAGAAGATAGATTTACTTCTAGAGTTTGCAAGTGTGAGAAAGAAGTCAAAGAAAAAAGAATATAGAGACAGAGAAGAAAGAGTAAAAGGGAGTTGCCAAGCAGGAGAAGGGTAGATGAGGGAAGGACTGGGAGTTTGAGATTAGCAGATGCAAACTATTATTTATAGGATAAACAACAAGGTCCTACTGTATAGCACAGGAAACTGTCTTCAATATTCTATGATAAGCCGTAATATAAAATTATATGAAAAATAATATGTGTGATTGAGTCACTTTGCTGTACAGCAGAAATGAACACAACATGGTAAATCAATTATATGTCAATATTATTTTAAAAAAAGTAAAAGGGATAATGTTGTATATATAAAGAGATAAAGTACAATTATCTTTCATTTTTACTGATTATACCCACTTTCCCTATGGAGATTCTAAGAAGAGTATGAAAAATGTCAGATATATTAGAAGTATGTGTATATGTGTACTATATACACACATACACACACACACACATGTTTTTTATGTTTGTATTTTCTTATAAAACACAGGCTTCATGAGGACAGAATTACTTTTATTCATCACTATATTCCTAGCATCTAGAAGTGTACTTGCCACAAAGTAAACACTCAGTATTTGTTGAATGAATTTCTTAAGAGACCGTTTTCTATATGTTTCTACTCTCATGTAAGGAATTATTAGTTCAGTTCAGTTCAGTCGCTCAGTCGTGTCCGCCTCTTTTCGACCCCATGAATTGCAGCATGCCAGGCCTCCGTGTCCATCACCAACTCCCGGAGTTCACTCAGACTCACGTCCATCGAGTCAGTGATGCCATCCAGCCATCTCCTCCTCTGTCGTCCCCTTCTCCTCCTGCCCCCAATCCATCCCAGCATCAGAGTCTTTTCCAATGAATCAACTCTTTGCATGAGTTTCAGCCTTAACATCATTCCTTCCAAATATAGATTTGTTCAATTGATGCTTTTGAACTGTGGTGTTGGAGAAGACTCCTGAGAGTCCCTTGGACTGCAAGGAGATCCAATCAGTCCATTCTAAAGGAGATCAGTCCTGGGTGTTCTTTGGAAGGAATGATGCTAAAGCTGAAACTCCAGCACTTTGGCCACCTCATGGGAAGAGTTGACTCATTGGA
>NW_011494814.1:418377-443951 GCF_000754665.1 Bison bison bison | reverse complement strand
GGAGATCAGTCCTGGGTGTTCTTTGGAAGGAATGATGCTAAAGCTGAAACTCCAGCACTTTGGCCACCTCATGGGAAGAGTTGACTCATTGGAAAAGACTCTGATGCTGGGAGGGATTGGGGGCAGGAGGAGAAGGGGACGACAGAGGATGAGATGGCTGGATGGCATCACCGACTCAATGGACATGAGTCTGAGTGAACTCCAGGAGTTGGTGATGGACAGGGAGGCCTGGCGTGCTGCGATTCATGGGGTTGCAAAGAGTCGGACACGACTGAGCGACTGAACTGAACTGAACTGATCTCTCTTTAAACTGCTAGTTTGGTTAATACCCAAATAAGATGGCTGTTGCTGCTAAGTCACTTCAGTCGTGTCCGACTCTGTGCTACCCCATAGACAGCAGCCCACCAGGCTCCCCTGTCCCTGGGATTCTCCAGGCAAGAATACTGGAGTGGGTTGCCATTTCCTTCTCCAATGCATGAAAGTGAAAAGTGAAAGTGAAGTCGCTCAGTCGTGTCTGACTCTTAGCGACCTCATGGACTGCAGCCTTCCAGGCTTCTCCATCCATGGGATTTTCCAGGCAAGAGTACTGGAGTGGGGTGCCACTGCCTTCTCCAAAGATGGCTGTGGAGTAGCACATTTTAGTTCAGAGAGGTGCCATCTAGATGGGTGAAGAGAAATAAAATAAGGAACTTTAAAACTTCAGTGGAATGGATCTGTGTTCTTTCCTGTGATAGAAGAACCCATAATGGTCAGATCATTTGGTTTGTTTAGTATATAGTACATATCTGGATGGGGGACCTTTCAGCAAGAAACATTTGGTACAGACATCCCTAACACTGTTCTAAGAGAATAAAGAGTAGTCCGTGACTTTCCTTTCGCTGTGGGGTAAAGAATGATGTTCACCAGACACTGAAGACAGTGAGAATTCTGCACTGACAGTTTGGGGGCAGCCTGGGTTGCTTGAAGCAGTCAGTTTTATTTCCAGATCTAGGTAACCAGAGACCAAGAAGGGCATAAGGGGTTTGTTGATGACCAAGACATTTTGAATTGATTCTCCCTGCTGACTAGTTTTTTTGCCTTTTTATGGGATTCAAATTATTTAATTTAATTTTACTTAATTTATGCACTATTACTAGATTTGCTCCAGGGAGATGTGAGATGTAATTGGTTTCAATTGACATTGTCTTCCAAACACAACACTTTTGCCCCCAAAATAAAAATCTTGTTGAAAGTCACCAAAAGCAGAATTTACATCAGGAAATTGCACGTTTTTATTCCGATCTTACCTTGACCAATGTCAGGGTAGCATGCTTGAGAAGTTAATATACATATTAATATCTACTTTATTCATTATTCCTTGCATAGTATATATTTATTATACATGACATTTTAAAAGAAATACTAAAAAGAGAAAATGTACTTTAATTTAGCAGACATATTTTGAGCACCTATCATATGCCAGGCACTGAGAGATTCAGTGGAAAAAAGTAAATTTCTTCAAGTATCTTTTACTCAAGAGAGAAAAACAGATTTTAAACAAGTAATTACAGATGTAATGGATGTTAAGAGAAGAGTGCTATAGAAGTTTATAGCAAATAGTTTAACATAGGTCTAAATCAAGTCAAAAGAGCTTGACAGGAATAAGGAAGTTAGGGTGTAGAGAGGGGGGATGATTTGAAAAGAAACCAACTTATCTCTATGTCCCTCAACTCAAGAGGAATTTTAAGAAATATAATTGATGACTGATTTGAAAGAGGGAGTGGGAAAGAAGGCTCCATGGATGATGCCACACTTCTCACGTGGATAACTAAGTCAATGAGAGAAGGAACATGTGACGAAGAGGTGTGAGAAGTAGGTGGGTGGGAATTATGAATTTTGTTTGGGTCATGTTGAGTTTGAGGGATCCAAGGCATCAAGTGCAGGAGAAATAATTGAACATTGGGGCCTGGAGCTCACAGAAAAGATGGGTTAAGACATATAGGTGTGGGAAACACCTGCCTAGAAATGTAACTGACACAACTCAGAGCATGGGTGAGGTTGGGGGATGATGCATAAAAAGAGAAGAGCAATGACTTCAGAAGAGTACTAATACTTAAAGGCCAAGTGGAACAAGACTTAGAAGTAATAGAGATGCAGGAAGAAAACCAGGAGAGACTGTTAGTACCAAAGAAGCCAAGAGAAAGAGTGTTTCAAGAAAATGAGAAGATAAACAGTGTCACATCTATGGACGATCAAATAGGATTAGGCCTCTACCGTTAGGCCTCTAGGTTTCTCTAACAGAAACCTCTGTTACACATGCAAGAGGGTTATGATGAGAACCCTGTGAAAACACTTTTAGTGAAGTGAAAAGTGTGCAAGAAGTATCAGAATGGGCTGAAGGGGGCCAATAGGAGATAAGACAGTGAAGAACATGTGTCACCCTGAAAGTTTATGTTTAAATGAAAGTGCAAGGTAGGGTTCTACCTAGAGGAGGATGTGAAATTGAAAAGAGATATTTTTATATGTCCAGGAGTTGATTAATTAGTTAGGTATTCTGTTGCCTACAATCAAATTCAGTGAACTAATGGTGGTTTTCTTAAATAGCCTTTATTATTTATTTCATATATTGAGAAGACTGGAGATGGATGGGCCCAGGGTTGCTGCAATGGCTCAAAAATATGCTCAAGCCAGGTTCTCACTGTTTTCAATCTGCTTTCTCTTGGATTTTTGTCCTTGTACTCAACACCTAAGGGACATTGCTGGCTTCTTCAGTAATATAGTACCCACTCAAAGCAAGAATATGAAGTATGATCATTGTTCTCTGTCTTTTTATAAGGGAATAAAATTCTTTCCGGACTTTTCTATACTCTTACTCCATCAGACTTCTCTTTGTAGCTTGTTGGCTAGAACAGAGTTATTTGCCCATTCTAAATGAATCATTAGTAAAGGACAATGTGGTTACTGAGCATAATTTACATCAGGAGTTCTCCAAGAGTGGTCTCTAGACCAGTAGCATCTCTTGGGAACTTGCTGCTGCTGCTGCTGCTAAGTTGCTTCAGTCATGTCCAACTGTGCGACCCCATAGACGGCAGCCCACCAGGCTCCCCCGTCCCTGCGATTCTTCAGGCAAGAACACTGGAGTGGGTTGCCATTTCCTTCTCCAATGTAGGAAAGTGGAAGTGAAGTCGCTCAGTCGTGTCTGACTCTCAGTGACCCCATGGACTGAAGCCTACCAGGCTCCTCCATCCATGGGATTTTTCAGGCAAGAGTACTGGAGTGGGGTGCCATTGGGAGCTTACTGAAAAAATACAAATTCTTGGACTCCATCTTAGTGATACTGACTAAGGAGCCTAGCAGTCTATTTCAAACAATTCTTCTAGGAAAATCTGGTACATTTTCAAATTTGAGAACCTTTTGTTCAAACTTATCAAGTCATTCTCTGGTGCTGGGGAGAGGACTCATGTTCCATGACCTTATTGCTTCCCTTAGGAAGAATGGAGCAAGGATATGAGTGGACACAGAAAAGTGTCTGCCATCCTTGACTTTCAACATTAAGAGAAGGAGCCAAGGAAGAGAGAGGATGAAAATATGAGAGGGGACAATTGGAAAAGAAGATGGAAGTGAAGACATTCTGGACTCAGGTGGAGAAAATGGCCTTCCGTGAGAGGATTCCCCCTCCATATAAAGAGAGCTTGAAAAAAAGGATGGATGCAGAAGCAGATAGGCTGGTGGTAGGAGGGCTGGCATTCTCCTTATGTTGGAGATAGAAGTGCTTGGAATAGAAGTGCAGTCATTCCTCTCTCTGCTGAGAGAGAGGAGCAGGTGTGGTGGAAGTAAGACCTGAAAGAACAGAGAAGGTTTAAAATGCTTGTAGAGAAAGAGAGGCCTTACTCATTGGAACCTATTGGAATGTATATTAGACCGTAAGCCTGCTCAAGGTCAGTACACCTGAGTTTGTAGTGGGATGATCTGCCTTGTGTGATATACGACAAGTGGATGTAGGCTTAGGGCTCACCGATAGTTTGATTCCTTCCTCTGGGATTGGTGATATTGTCAGAGGATGTTACAGAAGGTCATGGATGAGGATAGGATATTGTTAAGAGAAAGGTTGAAGTGATAAAGCAAGCAGTTCATGCTGAAAAGGAGGGTACTTGAGGATGAGGAGCACTGGAGGGTTGGTCCATGGACCCAAAGTCATGCTGCTGCTGCTGCTGCTAAGTCACTTCAGTCATGCCCAACTCCGTGCGACCCATAGATGGCAGCCCACCAGGCTCCTCCATCCACAGGATTCTCCAGGCAAGAGTACTGGAGTGCACTGCCATTTCCTTCTCCGAAAGTCATGATGAGATTCTTCTTATTCATTTGGTAAGAGCCATATTCAAGAATAGGTCAAGCTGTATCCGCATTCTGAATTAAGAAAATTAATTATATTATGAGCTCTTCTCTGTTTATCATGAGAAGTTGGAGATTGGTCACATTTACTGAGAGTTATGGCACATTTTTCCTTATCACTAAGTTGTAGGACATGATGTAGGAAAATAAGCCAGAGGCTTTAATTTGACTTACCTTGACTGCTTTTTGACCTGTTCTATTTTTCTTTACCAATGGACAACACTTTTTGCAGGCATGATTTTATAGGCCTTGCACAAATCTCAGTAAGTCATATATATAATACAAGGTGAGAGACTGCTTTTATCCAACTTGGTGTATCGTTTCCTTTGCCTAACAGATAGTTATAATTTCCTAATGCACTTGGTAACTTGCAAGATATTAATATCTTATATTTTTATGGAATAATCTCCTTAGAGCTAAGGAAGAGTCATTGTTTAGGAAGATGGTTTTCTTTTTCTTTAACTGAGTGCAGAGTAGCTGCTGTGCATCCCATCTGTGGCCACATCAAGCCCCGAACCTGTTTCTCTCTGCCACTTGACATTTTCTTCTCTGGATTGTCCTAAAAGAGTACATGCCAGCTGTACAAATCAGAATCACAAATGATTAGGCACACATGTTTCCTGCTACAAACCTCTTAAAGTAAATTCCATAACCAGGGAGGTGTTACCTCTATGCTGTGTCATGTTTTGGAACATCCGCTGTTGATTTCTTTGCACTCCCTGCAGCGTCCAGTCCAGGAGCCTTGCCCTCTCTGTGAATGTGACTAAGGGAGAGCCAGCTGCCAGGCTCTAGAAACTCATCATGTGAATGGAGCACAATGAGCCTCTGTTTCTGTGGAACTTTGAATCTACTTCCAAGAGAAAAGAGCCAAGGTCTTTGAAAGTCACCAAAATTGTTGGGATATAAATTTCATAAAAACAGAGATTTGGCTGACTGCTATATTCCCAGTGCTCAGAACAAGGCTTGGCACATATTGGCACTCAATAAATATTTGTTGAATAGATAGTGACTCTTTGAAGATCAGCAGTCTTCTGTGAATTCTGGTGTCTTAACAAAATAGGTCTTATTTCTAGGTAATTATTTTAGTGAGGGGCCTCCCCAATGGCTCAGGGGTAAAGAATCTGCCTACCAATGCAGGAGACTCGAGTTTGACTCCTGGGTCAGGAAGATCCCCTGGAGAAGAGAATGGCTACCTACTCTAGTATTCTTGCCCGGAGAATCCCATGGACAGAGGAGCCTGGTGGGCTACAGTCCAAAAGAGTCAGACACAGCTGAGCAACCAAGCATGCATGCATTATGTTAGTGAAGGAGACCACCACAGGGAATGGAAAAAACAGCACATTCATTTACATATTACATTTATAGCAACTGTGAGTATTCAAAGTTTATCATTAGTTGAAGTAATTCTGCACCAATGTGATCTGTGCCTACCTACATGTTGTTGAGAATAATTATACAAAACATATGTGGTAGAACTCTTGCTGTGACAGTTTGGGCATTTTATTCTAGTGGTAGTTTATGTGTTACAGTTAAGTTTCATGGAGTAATAAGATGGAGAATCTGTGGGCTCAGCTCCAGTGCATGATGACTTGGATTCCACCTCAAGTCTATTAGAGAGGCTTTCATACCATGAGAGATGGCCCTCCTGGGGGCACCATAGAGGCAGGACCGTGAGTTGATCAAGTGCATGGATGTTGAAGTTAGATAGACCTTGTTTTGGTTCCCACACTCCCCACTTGGCTAGTCCTATGACCATAGACACATTTTTTAACTTCTCTAAATTTTAGTAACCCTTCATCTGTGACACAAGGGTATTAATAATATCATCTATCTCATAGGATTATTGGGATTGAATGAGATATTACATACAATTTGCTTAACACAGTGCCTGGCACATACTAAGTACTTACTTGCTGAATGTTAGCTGTTATTATCAGCTATAGTTATTAATTTATGAATTATGCCTATGAATTTGTTTATAGATTATATAAGTCCATATATATTTGTTGCTGCTAAATTCAAATAAAGTTGTGCAAATTGCAGGGTTGTTAATGTGGAACATTAATGTTCATTATAGAGTAAAACATGAAGATCTCACTTCTTCCAGCAACTTGTTTAATCTAGTTGATTAGGAAATGCTCTCTTATGAAAATGACACATTCACATTTTAGGTGTGTGTGTACAGGTATTTAGTGACATTGACCATTAGGCTAATACTTAGACTAATGGTGGATTTTACCATTCATAAACATAAATCATGCTATCCATATGAAAAAAGGGCATTTTTAAAAAATCCCCTGGGCATTGTCATTGATACAGATGACCAGTCTTCTTTTTCATGTTTTATAATTTTCTTCAGTATTTTTATTTATTAAGTTCAATCAGCTGTCACACAGGAATTCATAACTCTCCAACACAGTACAGTCAGCTTTGTAGGTTGCTTTTTCTATGTTTTTACAGGGACACCAGCAAGACTAGAGACTATTTGTAGAAAGGAAACCAAGATGATAAGAAACTTGGCAGTCGTGTTCTTTGATGAATGTTGTAGAAACTACAGATGCTTGAGCTAGAGAGGAAAAAAAAAATTGATTTACTAGGAATATGAAAATTATTCCAAATATTTGTAAAGATATCGTGCAGAAAAGGACAAAAAATGGCATCTTTGTATTTACAGAGGAAAGATGGAAAATAAATAAGTAGATGTTAAACAGTGTCCAGTTTTGGTAAGCATTCATCAAATGAAGCAGCATCTGTAAAAAACCTCCTGATGTTCTCAGGCACCGCTCAGCTAACTCTCTTTCCCAGTGTATAATGTAACTGGCCAAGAGTGGAGTCAAAATCCACCTTTTATAACTTCAGATTCAGGTGGTTGTTGTTTAGCCTGTGATAGCTCTTTGATCATGAAGTTCAGTTCAGCGGGTTAGAGACTTGCACTGCTGAGACCAAGTCCAGGGATCCAGGTTTGTATAAGGCAAATTAGTTTTATTTAATTCTACAATACCTGACACCCTGTCTTTAGCCATCTAGCCTTCAGTTGATGCTTTTGATTTAAATAGGAGACAGACTGTGTATGGAGCTCTCAACATTAATGAAAAAAAGCCATTTCAAAGATATATCCTTTTGACCATGGGTCATTGATATAATCTTTATATGAGAACAATGGTATATTAATTTGAGAATAAGTTTTGTCAAGTGTCCCAGTAGTGCCTTATGAATGAATATCCTCTGATCTCTGTGTACAAGCATAAGCAATGAGAATGATGAAAAGAATGAACTTAAATAAATGGAACTAAAAAGATGCATTTTGAAAGTTTGGTTCTGATGATGACTTGTGCCACCTAGCTATCGCCTACTGCAGGGAATTTGTTCTTGTAAATTCTTTCTCCATGTTTCTGTGCAAAAGATTGTGAAGCTAAAATTTCTTCCCCTTTGTAGATGCCCTTCAGGTCTGAACAAAGACCCTGAGGGCACAGTGAAGCTCAGGATTCTTCGCAAGGCAGTGGCTCATCTGGTCAACTCAGTGCGGGTGTGAACCCTGCGTCATTTAGATATAGGGGAGTGTTGCGGGTGTCATTTACAGAGCTGTTGGTTTAGAAAATTGCAATATAATCTGGGTGGGTATCCTGAAGACCCAACACGTAAATTTTCCAAAGAAATGAGACTTTATCAAGATAGTAAAACCAGAGGCCCTTGTCATTGCTCTTACATGCTACCTGAGCAACTCAACATCAAACTTCAATGGCACCAGACTGAAAACTGACCCTGGCTCTTGCTTGTTTTCTTTTTTACTCCCTCATTCCTTCTCTCCCTCCCTTATTTCTTTCTTTCATTGAAAGAAAAGAGCAAACTATTTCCTAGGAGTGAAGAATAAACTGGTAAGTTGTACTTGTCTGCGATTTGTGGATGGTCACACAGTATACTTCTTGAGTCTTTGGGTCATTATTCATGTAATCTCTCATCTAGGATTTGTTGAGATTTTTCAGAGCCCAGGAGCCCCGAGCAGAGCCCATGTTATAGCATGAATCCAACAGTATTCTTCTTTCTCACCTCTGCTCTATGACAAGACAACCCTTCCTAGCCTAGTGGATTGAAAACACTGATTCTCTGACCCTTTGAGATCATTCCAGAGAAGTCAGGCCACAGAATTGGCACCAGATTTCCTCAGACACTGAGGTGAATGCTCAGGGAAGCTGCAGATTTACATTTGATATCCACATCCATCTTCTCCCTGCCAATTAAATTATTAATTTTCCCACATGCCTTCTTATTTAATGAGAGGAGTGGTGGCCTTTATCTGTGCATGTGTGCAAACAAAACATCACAGCAGGGGCTCCTGAACTGCCCAGGCAAGCTGAGGGGTTAAGCAGTCAGATGTAACTGTCTTGGTACTGTTGTGTCATTTACAAAAGTCTGGCTGGCTGTTGGCATCATAAACATGGAAGGACACGGGCTCCAAAGCACCTCCCTGCACAGGCATCCAAAGATGAAAGCCCCTTTTACAAATACAAAGGAAAGATCAAAGGAGGGGAAAATGATAGCATTTAAAAATGCACATGTGAAATGCAAAATTAGGATATGATTGTTTTCCCAGGTTCCATTAGAGTGGTGCTATTTTCTGAGATGGTATAGTATTGGTTGATTACTTTTCCATGATTGAGATAATAAATACATCAACATGATTTTTGAATCTGTTACTATAGATGTTCCACCACATCTGTCTTGTCCTGCTTTCCAGAGCAATCCATCGCTAGTTAAGTACAAATGTTAACTTTATCTAGTCTCTAGTGCCCCTAAATACCAATGTCCAGCTATAATTTGACTAAAAACAAAGAAGCAATAAACCTCACATATATCTGCATAAATGTTTATTATAAGAGTTATTTAAACTTAATTTTTCACATATCAGTTTTTGTTTATTTAGGAGGTATTAACTGTATGTTGTCTTTGTTCATGGATTTGAATGTTGGACTTGCTTCCTACACGAGAGCAATATGATCCTTACATCCTGATTCTTTTCAGGTTTATGACTCCGATACAAGACAAATTCCACTTTAGTGATTACAAAGGATTTTAGATTATTATTTTAAAGATTTATTACCACTTGCCTTTGTTTAATTAATGTCAATATCATCTTTGGGGAGCTGAAGTTCACCTTTTTACGACAAGTGCCATTGATGAACCCATTCATTAAAATTAAACGCAAACTTTAAGGTTGAGCTGAACAGAGTCAATTTTGGTGAACCTTTATGACACCTTAGAAGCTGTCTATAACTCCTGGATTACGAACCTGCTCTTCTCTCTGAACCCCACCCTGGAGCCCCACCTTTTTTGTTATTCCAATGGAAAAAAAATAAAATTTTCAGAGTTGTTACATAATCTAGCCTTCCATCTTTTAAAAATGAGGTTTGATCCCTGGGTCAGGAAGATCTCCTGGAGTAGGAAGTGGCAACCCACTCCAGTATTCTTGCCTGAAAAATCCCATAGACAGAGGAGCCTGGTGGGCTACAGTCCATTGAGTTGCAAAGAGTCATGTGACTGAGCACCCCACCTAAATAGTTGATGTGCGTACATGCTAAGTTGCTTCAGTCGTGTCCGACTCTGTGTGACCCTATGGACTGTAGCCTTCTAGGCTCCTCTGTGCATGGGGATTCTCTAGCCAGGAATACTGGAGTGGGTTGCCATACCCTCCTCCAGGGGATCTTCCTGACCCAGGGATGGAACCCACTGTGTCTCTTGTGTCTCCTGAATTGGCAAGGGGGTTCTTTACCACTAACCCCATCTGGGAAGCCTTAAATAGTTTACATATGGGCTTCCCTGGTAGCTCAGCTGGTAAAGAATCTTCCTGCAATGCAGGAGACCTCAGTTCAATTCCTGGGTTGGGAAGATCCCCCAGAGAAGGGATAGGCTACCCACTCCAGTATTCTTGGGCTTCCCTGGTGGCTCAGATGGTAAAGAATCTACCTGGAATGTGGGGGACCTGGGTTCAATCCCTGGGTTGGGAATTCCCCTGGAGGAGGACACGGAAACCCACTCAAGTGTTCTTGCCTAGAGAATTCCCATGCACAGAGGAGTCTGGGAGGCAACAGTCCATGGAGTTGCAAAGAGTCAGACATGACTGAGGGACTAAGCACAGCACAAATATTTATAAAGAAGAAAAAAACAAAACAAAATTGCAAAACTTCCACTCCCCTTCAGTGGGGGAAAGGGGACAGTTCAGTTCAGTCGCTCAATCATGTCCTACTCTTGGCAACCCCATGGACTGCAGCACGCCAGCCCTCCCTGTCCATCACCAACTCCCAGAGTTTCCTCAAACTCATGTCCATTGAGTTGGTGATGCCATCCAACCATCTCATCCTCTGTCGTCCCCTTCCCCTCCCACCTTCAATCTTTCCCAGCATCAAGGTCTTTTCAAATGAGTCAGCTCTTCCATCAGGTGGCCAAAGTATTGGAGTTTCAGCTTCAACATCAGTCCTTCCAATGAATATTCAGGACTGATTTTCTTTAGGATGGACTGGTTGGAGATCTTTGTAGCCCAAGGGACTCTCAAGAGTCTTCTCCAACACCACAGTTCAAAAGCATCAATTCTTCAGTGCTCAGCTTTCTGAAAGGGGACAATCTTTCAATAAAACTATGCTTTCTAGTAAAAGGGGAAAATCTGTACAGACCTTTTAAAAAATACTTTCCTTTAGGAAAAATTGGTTCCCCTTTAATACAATTTTTCTGTACATTTGATTTGTACTTCTATATAAATGATATTAAATTTACATCTATTTATACAACTTGTGAACACTTATTAGTTGGTTTTGCTTGCATTTCATTTAGGAATACCTGGTCTTAATCACTTTATATTTTCATAGGATAAGTATAATGGAAATCTCATATCTATTCATTAATAAATACACGAAATAGCAATATTTGCTGCTGCTGCTGCTGCTAAGCCGCTTCAGTCGTGTCTGACTCTGTGCAACCCCATAGACAGCAGCCCACCAGGCTCCCCCATCCCTGAGATTCTCCAAGCAAGAATATTGGAGTGGGTTGCCATTTCCTTCTCCAATGCAATATCTAGGAACATTGATTGTAAATCCTTGACTAGTTTGGAATAAACCTTTACTAAACCTCCGTGTAGTTTATTAAAAGTACTGTGTTGGCTCCAGTTTGAATGGCAGCCTCATTTTTCTCATTCTGTTTCAAAGGGGCCCTCTGGTGGACAGCTCTACGTGATCTCTTGAACACACACATATTTATATATGATTTATAGACTATAGCTAATATAACCCAAAAGCCATTTGTGATTGAAGCTCTATCTTTGCAAATTGAATGCATCACTGAAACCTGTTTTGTCATCATTTTTTCATATTTAATGAACATGCAATTGTCTAAAAATAAAATGATCATCCTTAAAGTTTACTGTAAATCACTGTACATCAGCATATTCCCACACATGAGATAATCGTACTAAATTAACATTCATTACCAATAATTTTAGTAATGAATTATTCAGCTGATATGCAATTATCACACACATTTCTAAAGCAATTACTTTATTACATAGGTACTCCATGTCATTGATTTTACTTGTCTGTATTGCATATGTAAATGTAAGAAACCTCTGCATTTACCACACTTTCAAATGCAGAGGGTTCTTTCATGTTTGTTCAATGTCATGAAGTTGTAAAGATATGTATCTAGCATAACCTACATTTTAACAAGCTTGCTGTGTCATAAAATTGCTGTGATAAATCAGGCAAAATCATAAAAACAAATTTAAAAAAAAGGTAAAACTAGACCATGAAGTTATAGAAATGGGATATTTTTCTGGGTAGTGTATCTCAGTGAGCTCATACTATTATTAATTATATTCTAAAAGTCCTTATTAGTTAAGAAAATGATAAAAATTGACTTCAGCTTATAATGCTGTGTGCATTTAGCCTTAGATCTAAGATAGCATGTGGAAACTGAGCATAAGGAAACAAGCATGAACTTTGAAATCAGACTGAGTTCAAATCCTGCCTCCGTGACCCTGAATTATTTAGAAATGAACTCAGAGTGTCATGGTAGGGATTAATATCTGAAGTACTTAGATATTTCAGATATCTAAGTACTGTCTATATATCTATTTCAGCATCCAGAGAATTGTGAACCATGGTGCTGGAGTGTTCTGTGAACATTTAGAGGCAACTACTAGATTTCTTTGGGCAGATGTGTGTTGATTTGTTAACAAGTAGCAGCTCAGATAGAGCCCCATATTGTCGGACTTCATTTAGATGTAGCAAAATCAGTATGTATATATGTATATATACACATGTGTGCAGGTGTGCCCAGCTATTCAGTCATGCCTGACTCTTAGTGACCCCATGGACTGTAGCCCACCAGACTCCTCTGTCCATGGGATTCTCCAGGCAAGAGTACTAGAGCAGGTTGCTATTTCCATCTCCAGAGGATCTTCCTGACCCAGGGATCGAACCCATGTCTCCTGCTTGGCAGATGGATTCTTTAGCACTGAGCCACCTGGGAATCAGTATAATGAAATAGAAATAATGAATAGTATGATAATAGTTTTAGGCAATATTGTAACTTTCAGACTTTAGAGTTAGACCCAGTTCTAAGTCAAAAGCCTGAAACTAGCCTATCTAAAAGGATCCACAAGTTTTTATTTAATGTAGGCATATCTTTTAAAACCAATGTTCAAAATGAAAAACAGTTGTTTGGGAGCAGTTTAGCAAAACACAGTAATCAAATGTCCATGGTTAAGAATGTAATAGAAAAGAAGAATGGCATGATCTGAGAAAGTATTGTGAGGTCACCCCTCACTTGTTCTGTCTCCCTTAGATTATTCACCCATTAAAATTCACATCATACCAAGTTGCTTCTTCCTTTTGAAATGGTTTAAGAAAATGCTATATATAACTTTGCAGTAGTTTATATATTTTTCTCAGAAATGTAAACAAGTACCCAGAATATAATATGAGTTGAATGAATTTTATTTGAATGAATAGAAGAACAAATGGTTCGTTCATTCTCTTAGCAGCTGACTTTAAAATGCTGAAAAGTAAATGATGAAACAAGCCAAATTCTCACTTAAGAGGAAAACTTTGTCAGTAC
Source organism: Bison bison bison (assembly GCF_000754665.1). NCBI lineage: Eukaryota > Metazoa > Chordata > Mammalia > Artiodactyla > Bovidae > Bison > Bison bison. Next base: position 430,478 of record NW_011494814.1, on the reverse strand, counting down.
AGAGCCATTGACTCAGGTCATTTGGTTACTTTTTTTTTTTTTTTAATCTCTGTACATTGAAGCAATCAATTTTTTAAAGGCCAAAACAATTTTGGGAAATGGACTCACCTACAGATTGAAATGTTTAATTCAATGATCTAATATCTCAGGCTTCTTCAAAAGTTATGAGTCCAATATGAATAGAAACAGGTTAATTCTTAATGTTTTAAAAACCCAATAATTTATCTACTAATCTGCTGGCTGCTCTCAGGAATACAATGAAGAATAACACTTATTCTTGCCTTGAGGGAGCTTACAATCCATGGAAGGAAATACAGATTACTGTGGCTAATGGTTTGGGCCAGACCATTGTTGGGTTGGTGTTAGCCGGGGGGGCTTCATGGAAGTTATAGATCTGTGATGAGACTAGAAGTTTTAAGTGTTAGGAATTTAGATGGGCGCATTATATTTACAGATGGTTATGCTTATATGGTCTACAAAATATGTGTCCCCTATGAAACCCATCAATCATAACCTGTTAGCTATCGTCCATGAATCAGATGGCATACGCTGCTGCTGCTGCTGCTAAGTCGCTTCAGTCATGCCCAACTCTGTGCGAACCCATAGACGGCAGCCCACCAGGCTCCTCTATCCCTGGGATTCTCCAGGCAAGAATACTGGAGTGGGTTGCCATTTCCTTCTCCAATGCATGAAAGTGAAAAGTGAAAGTGAAGTTGTTCAGTCATGTCCAACTCTTCGAGACCCCATGGACTGCAGCCTACCAGGTTCCTCCGTCCATGGGATTTTCCAGGCAGGGGTACTGGAGTGGGTCGCCATTGCCTTCTCTGGGCAAACTCTGCACTCTGTATCAAGGGGCAGAATCTGGTCAGACAAGATTTGGTAAAAATCTTGATGAACTTGGTTAGCATTAGATTGTTTGGGACATTTTTATAAATTTTAAAAATTTAATAACTATCCTATAAAAATAATGTTACTGTCATTTTAGTTTTCTATTCCAAGATGTTCTGAAATCATCCTGTACATAAAACCCAAATTAAGAATTTAAGATTTTATGAAGCTCTGTCTTTGATACTTCTCTTTAAGAAGAGACATTAATTTTTCATATATTTTAATCATTTGATACCTAAATATATTAAATATAATCATACAATTCTAGATTTTATATCACATAGAATGCTTGAATTATTTCAACATCCTTTGGGTTAAGGTTATCAGATTTTGTCTAATATTGTGCCCATATTCTTCTAACTTTTAGACAGTGGCTTAGGCCCTGGGAGAACATAAGTTAGGTTTCTTTACCAAGGGTAGAGGTAGGTAAATTGACATGATTTAAAAGGAATGTGAGTGGTTTTATTAACAAACCTGCTAAAACTTAGCTCCCCCAGTATGTCCTGTCCCTTTCAGTGTATATAATGTTGTCATTGCCAGTGTTTACAGCATTGTAGTTACTTGTGCCACTACCATCTTCCTCATCATGATGCATTCTCATTAACAGTTTATATAGAACACACCCTAAGCCACCACTTCTCTGTACACAGAGCAGTGTCCCTGGGGCCTCACAGCTATTGCAGGATGGCCTCAGGAGAGGCCACCGTGTCTGAGGCTCCTGGTGCCCCCTACAATGATCACACAATAGCTCTGACCTGTCTCACAAGAGGAGGCAAGTACATTTGTCAGGACCAAACACCCCATGGCTCATTTCTCTGCAGCTACACCAATGTCAGTATGCCTGGGGTTGAGTCTTCTTAGTCAGGGCATGGGAGGATGGAAAGAAAGCATGAAGAACAGGTGATTTAGAGAGATGACGCCCTTCTTGTGCACGTGGAGTACCATCATGCTAACAAGTCCTGTACTGACTACTAGATGCATGCAACTGTTACCTCCCTTAAGATCTTTAATAGATATGTGGAAACTGAAAAAAATCCATAATAGCTAAGTAAAGAGATTGAGGGTTAAACATGGCATATTTCAGGATACCTATATACCTACCCTTTGCGGTTAAATCTTGGACATGGGAACTGCTTATTTGAGTGATTGTGGCATGTGTACATCAATGTGATGGATCACAGAAACATTCACTGAGAGCACAAAAAGCCCCTCCCTGAAATTCTGCCCACATCTATTGTCTTCATCTTCTTTCCTTCTGTTTAAGATCCTGGAAGAGAAACTGCTATTTTTATAAAACAGTGTTTCAAATGCTGCCTACCCTTCTGTATCCATGTTCCGGAAAGGTCAGTGCATGTATTCAAATTTCCTCCTGAATATCCTAGCATTGTTGCATATTTTCATCCAATTTACAGCCTATTTTGTCACTGTAAACAATTAATTTTCCTGAATAAATATGTATATTTGATCCAGATACCCTTGAGGCTCTTAGGCAGGATTCAGATGCATATAAGGAAACTGTTCTACTAACTTGCTACTAGTTAGAATCTGAGAAACCAAGGACACTGACTTTTTTAATTAGAGAAAAGAAGTACTCTTCCTTATTGACATTCTAGCTGCTGTGCCCTGAGTTTCTAGTCTGATAGTTTCATTTTGAGACTACCTATGGTCGCACATCGGAGAAGGCAATGGCACCCCACTCCAGTACTCTTGCCTGGAAAATCCCATGGACAGAGGAGCCTGGTAGGCTGCAGTCCATGGGGTCGCTGAGGGTCGGACACGACTGAGCGACTTCACTCTCACTTTTCACTTTCATGCACTGGAGGAGGAATTGGCAACCCACTCCAGTGTTCTTGCCTGGAGAATCCCAGGGACAGAGGAAAGCTGTATCAGAAGATCTGATCAGCTTTTGTTTTGTTTTGTCTTCTAATTGGTGACAATTGATCTCACCAATAATCTAAGCAGGAACTTGGTTTTAAAACTTAATAAGCACAGTGATCTCAAATTTGGATTTATTCTATTCAATTTTTCCAAGGTTGCCTGCTTGGAGAGGAGAAAACAGTGCTGAGAAGTTGCCTGATATATCTGTGGGCATAGAGAATGTCAGGTTGAGAAGGCTATGACCTATAATTGAAACCCTTGGTCCCTAAGCTTTTATCCACTTAATAGTTTTCTACCATCTGGATTCTACAGTACCATATTCAAGGAATCCAATGGAATGTGCCTAATAGAGTGGCCTTTAATCTTCTCACAGAGAGGGAGAGCCCCTTACTGTACTGGGATAAATAGTTCTTCCTTTTGAAAGGACCAACCACTTTGGGATGGAGTTGGATTGAAGAATAGAAGAGAAAGTGGCATAATTTGACTTTCACCTTAACTATTCAATGATTCAAATTTTATATACATACAGCCACACAGCTAAAGTGAAATTGAACATTGTGCCCCATTTAATTCATAGAATTGGAGAAAGTAAAGGTCCTAGCTAGAGGCTGCGTGTCACAGTTGGGGACAGAGCAGGACCACGTGTTCAGGGACAAGGAGAATTTACCAAACCTTGGCCAGAATCTTCACACATTTCCGTGTCACCTGTTTCTCTCTCCTTATTTCTCAGTGTATTTCCAGCAGTGTCTTTCAGAATTGTTGTTAAAGTGTGCGACATTCGAATTTGCCAGTAATTTTATAATGAAGATGTGAAGAGGGTGGGGGAGAATTGAGCTAGAAGCCACTGAAGTGCTGAAAACACACTATAGCACATTTGGGAAATAATATGTGTATGTCAGTCAAATGAAGACAGAAATTGTCTTGATATTTTAAAAAACATAACTGGTAATGTGATTTCATGTGAAATTTCTTGATGGCTACTGAGCATAAAAAACATAAATGATAATGTGATTTCATGTGAAATTCCTGTTGGTTGCTGAGCATAAGAAAGGCGACAGGCACTGCAGTGAGACGGATCATGCTCTCATCCCATTTTTATTGTTTAGTAAAACAAAGCTATACATGTAAGCAGTTTTTCTATAGTTAAGACAAAGAAGACTGTAAAAGTGGCAGGAAAAATCTAACAGAAGGAGAAGCTAGTGCCGGAGCATACCTTTCCTGGTAGGGTGCAGGAAGCAGAGGAGGGAAAAAAAAAATCCATCTGAGCAAGATTTCCAACAGTTAACAGTAATATTTTGCAGTGGAGTCTGAATTGCAAGGCTGTACCCAGGGACAAGAGGAGGACTGCAGAGTTACAGGAAAGTTGCTCAAAAATGGAAACAGAGTCTTCTACATGATGATAGGACGTTTGCCAATCTGGATTCTCGTGTTATTAATGATGCAGTGGGAGCAATGACTTCACCAGCCTTGGGGACAGACATTCAGAATCTGTGCTCAAATTACTAAGTTATCTTGCCTCTAACTAGTACTGTGAAAAATGTGGTATAATCTTGTACCATCAATCTTACCTTTAAGACAAAGTACAAATAAAAACAAAGCCAAAAAAAAAAAAATTTTATACAATGTGTAAAAAAATGTTCCACATTGGTTCGGAGATGACAAAGCCAAATGAATGCAGTGGCCACACCCAAAGTAAATAACTTTGTTTTAGCTTCTGTTTTGGTACCTCCAACAAGCAATGTTGTAGACTGTCAGTAACATTCCTACTTGATTAAGCTTCTTGATGAATTTCTTCTCTAAAATATAGATCTATGGTGCCAAGGTTGGAAAAGTACAAAATATGCAGAAATTCAATATTTGCAACTGTTCAGATTCTAAATTAAACTTGAATTAAGAAAGCAATAAATAATATCATCTTAGCAAAGTAGCACCTTTTCTTCAAAGAAATTGAAACATTTCACAAAGCAGGTTTTTCTAATAAATTTGAACTATAGCCTTTGTGAAGTCAAAAAGGGTATATGTATACAGTATTCTATGTGGTGGATAAGAAAGCTACTATAGAAAGAGACTAAAATTGTGCCTGCATAAGCTACAGGAAGAAAGAGAACCTTCACTTTTGTGTATATTGAGATATTGAATACTCCATTCAGTGGCAAAATATGTGGTTTGTCTAGATAAACAGTTGCATGAGTGGTTACACCTCAAAATTCATCGTGGTTAACACAGAGGAATAAAAGGCCTGAGTCCCACTTCCCTGGGCTGACATAGCATTCTCTTCACCCTGATGGTGACATGGGACATAAGGGGACTGAGGGATGTCAGGGTTCATTTTCTACCTGGAACCTGGACCATCATCTCCATGTCCAATCTGTGAGTCTTTAAGAGGAAATAATAATGGAAAATGAGATTTCTAATTAAAAAAAAAACTCTAATATTCCTTCAGATAATAAATCATACCACTAAAAAAAAAAAAAAAAAAACTAAAAATCTGCACAATTTCCAAACAGTGACAGAAGGCAAGAGCTATCCAGTTAAATTTGGAAGTTAAATTTGCTAGTTGCTTAGGAGAGGTCAGAAATCAGCCCAAGTGAAAAATGTCCTCAGTTTGGTCAATAGTTGGGAAAGAAGATAAAAACAGAATGCTTAATTTAGTATTGTAATTAAGAATTCCTATGCTGAAAGCTGTTCTCACGGTTGAACTCCTCACTCAGGCTCATGAGGCCCACTATTCATGGAATCACTGAAGGCCTTGGACAGAGAGATCTGTGCACTGCACCCTCAGCTAGGTTTGGTTATGCGAAGGAATGATCCAAAGATGTCAGTTAAGACCATGATGGGAGGAAGACCTGCTGAGTATTAGAGCTAGATGGAACCTTTGAAGTTACCCAGCACCTGGTGTTAACAAATAAGGTGCCTGAGAAGGCATCTGCCCCTGATTTAGAACCCGTGTCCCTGGACCTTTCTCAGCGATGCTCAGAAGATGCTAAGATGCAGGGGCTCCTCCGGGCCCACTCAGGCTGGTCCCACAGGTCCAGGAGGGGAACAGGTACAGGGATTTCTATTGGGCATCTCACTGCACCCTTTCCACAGAGCACTGCTTTCAGTGGGGTTCCATATCATAGGAGGTACTGACGAAGTGTGATTCAGGGTGATGCTAATGGTTCACTTGATATCAATTCTTTTATAACTTTAATTAGCTTCATATATCAGAGAAGGCAATGGCACCCCACTCCAGTACTCTTGCCTGGAAAATTCCATGGATGGAGGAGCCTGGTAGGCTGCAGTCCATGGGGTCATGAAGAGTCAGACGTGACTGAGCGACTTCACTTTCACTTTTCACTTTCATGCATTAGAGAAGGAAATGGCAACCCACTCCAGTGTTCTTGCCTGGAGAATCCCAGGGACGGTGGGGCCTGGTGGGCTGCCGTCTATGGGGTCACACAGAGTCGGACACGACTGAAGTGACTTAGCAGCAGCATCATATATTTGTTATTCTGATAGTGATAGTTGCTGAGTCATGTCCAACTCTTTGTGACCCCATGGACTGTATCCCACCAGTCTCCTCTATCCATGGGATTCTCTAGTCAAGAATACTGGAGCAGGTCACCATTCCCCTTCTCCAGGGGATATTCCTGAACCAGGGATGGAGCCCCGGTTTCCTGCATTGCAGACAGATTCTTACTGTATGAGCCTTCAGAGAATTATTTGTTATAAGGCCAACTTTTATTATTATGGTTTGAAAAATGAGTCCCCCCCCACAAGTGATAGGAGATATAGAAACTATATCCAAACAGTACAAATGGTTGTATCTCTTACAAGTACATTTGTGGTATTTTTGTTAAGGGTCCCACAGAAATACTAAATTAGCAAGTCATATAAACCCTATGAGCTGAGGTCCTTGTCAGTCAAATTTATACCATTGACCCAGAATAGATATATCTCAGCTCAGATTCTGTAACTGTTCTTTGCATCAGAAGATTGTGGAATTATGCGGAATAGTTGTTCATTTACTTAATTTCTGTTTCACTCCTGGCACTGTTAATCCCTTAAGAGTGAGTTCGAAAAAAATACATGGTTATGTGGATATTTTTCTGTATACTTTCTATTATACAGATAAACATTAGCATTGTTAAATATATCGCCTTTCCTATATGAACTTCCTAATGTGGAATTTCATGATCATTTTCTGCAACATTCTGCAACCAGCCAAATTTTTTGGCCAGTATTTAATATACACTCAAAATGTCAAAATGGTAGCTATAATAGAAAAGAAAGGCATATAATCTTATCATTTCAGGGAACATCTCAGATTATCTAACATTTCTTTCCAAGGCAAGACCTTTTCTGATTTATTGTCTTCTACCAAATATTGTGTGTGTGTGTATACTTACTTTGCTATCTCTAGAGTTTTTATAAGTCTAGAATTATTCCAGATTCAAGCCTTTCTGACACTTTTACTTTAGTTCCATGCCATTTTTTATAACCTATCCTGTATCTTCTTGCTTATTTTATATATCCGTATAGTATCTACATTAATAAGCCTACTTCCATCTCAGTTATTTTCATTTGTTTAGATTTTTTTCTCTTCTTTACTTCATGTGGATCACGATATCAATACTTTCTGTTTTACAATCTCCTAGTTACCTTGAGAAATATTCCATTTAGAATCTCTAGTTATGAAACGTCCCTGGTGGTCCAGTGGTTAAGACTCCTGCTTCCAGTGCAGGGGGTATGGCATTGATCCCTGTTTGGGGAACTAAGATCCCACAGCCACAGGTTGCAGCCAAAAAAGGAAAATTAAAATAGAAAAAGAATTTCTAGTCATGGGATTATGCTTATCTGTTCATTCCATATTTTGAGTCTGTGCACCCAAAACTCAAGGTGTGTGACTAAGGATACTTAGCCTTCCCTTTCTTCAGAATAATGACCACAGCATAATGTTACAGCTTTTTCTCAAAGTCCTTGCCCATCTCATCACTATTCTTCCCTCATTTTTGTCCAGAAGAAAGCAAGCAGGAGGTGAAAACATGCACAAGTCATGTGAACAGTGACAGACAAAACAGGGCATAAACCTGAAGAGAAGAAAGCTTGAGGGAACGTGAAACCGTCTTCAAGTATTTGAAGGACTGACTTGAGGGGAAAAGGTAGTTTTAACCTGTGTCTTCAGAGGAATTAGAATTAAGACCAGTAACTGAAGCGACTTTACTGTCAGTGCAAGGCAGCTCAGTCTAAACTGGCTGAGTATGGAATGACCAGCCTTAGGACCACCGCATTGCTGGGCCTGTCCAGTAACTATCGGGCCAGCATGTGGCAGGCTAGGCACAGATGCGGTTCATGTGTTGGCCTGGATACTTGTGATCCCTTCAACCTTGAGATCACATGATTTTTATGCTTTAAGTTGTTCAAAAGAGACTTAAGGTAACTATGAAAATCAGCACACATCTATACGCATTTCTTCCTTTTCCTTCTAAAAGCTGAAATTGCCTAGAAGGCAGAAGTTTATCAGATACTCTCTTTTTAGCTGAGTAATACTCCCAGCAGATTGACCAACACTTGAGGTTCCCTCCTCACCCTGTTATCCTCCTACTACCCGAATGAATAATCTACTTTAAGAAATCATCCTCCCTTCTCTCTCATCTATAATCTTTTCCCACAGTGTGTATGCATGCTCAGTGGCTCTTCTTACCTAACCTAGATACTCTCCATTGTGTTCTATCTTCTAGATAATTTTTTATCTCGAGAATTATGCTTACACTTTTGTTTGTTCTAAACAGACTGTACTGCTCCTTCCTAATTTGCTCTTTGTATTTCATTTGATCAGCGCATCCCCTCTGTCACCATTCTGCACCCATGAGCCACGTCCTACTGAGTCCTGATCTATGACACACTGCTCACTTCTATGTGATAAAATGCATATTCTTCTTGTTAGTGCTAGTATTTCAGGTTTATTTGTTTATTGACTATACTCATTAGTATATGTACTCCTAAAGCCATAGGTATTGGGTGCAAAACTTCTGTTCTCAGGTCATCGTTGCCAAGCATCCTGTCTTTTGTAATCCTCTTCTCATTAGGGTATTTTCCCTGGGCTTAGCCCAGCTCTGCCACATGCCTCCAATTTCCCCTTTAAACACTCCTGATCTGTCAAGCATAAACTCCCTGTTCTCTATAAGTTTCTTCATCTTGAGCCAGAAAATCAAATTATAACCCTGTTATACAGTTTTTGAAATATACTTTTAATTAAATAGAATCTGTTGGCACTTTTCCCAATCAGCTTTCTTATATCAGGGCATTACTTTGAAGATGCAAATATTCCACCAGTAGCTCCAGTTTTGCGCCCAGAGCTTCAGAATTCCTACAGGCAATTGAAGCACTTCCTGTAACTCTCATTTATTCTCATTTCAGTCAACAGTAGTTGTTAGGAATTTGCAGATGCAAAAGTATGTCCTTCTGAAAAAGATGACCCTCTTGTTTAGCCATTGAATCACCAACCAATCAGCCAGTAAAGAGTGACCACTGTACTTACCAGCCTTCTTTCTCTGGGAGCTGCGCCAGGAGCTCTCCCTGGGCTAATGCCTGTGCCTCCTCTTCGGGCCCAGAATGCTACACTTTCTTTAGAAAATCTGAATTCACCTGTAGTGGGCAGTGTACTTATGGATTTTCTGGCTTTAGTGGAATCTAGTTTTCTCTTCTCCTTTTCCTAGAGATTGCTTTAGTCCTCTAATCTTCTGATACTCCATTTGATTCAGCATCAACCCCACTGAAATCTTTTTCTTCCTGTTTGTATCTTGGATTATTTTTTTCATCTTCTCTAGGAATGCTTCATCCTTTCTAATAAGCTAGAGGATACATAGATATTCCTCAGAATCTTTCACTTTCCTCACTAGATATTTTTATCTCATTCTTCCCTCAGAAAAGATGGAGAAAACTTGTTACCAATCTCAGCAGAAAATTCTTGATTCAGTTCAGCAGTTTCTATTAAATCATCTTTGGCTTTTTTTAAAATTGAGTCATCCTAATCTATTGCCTAATTTTTTGTAGGCTGTGTTTTTCCAAAATCTATATGATGTTTCTTGTCGTTTTTTATGACTTTAATTATTGAGGATAAAATATATAGGTTTACTCATGTATAATCTGATGAATGCTGAAAAATGTGAAGGAAATTAATATGTTCCATACAACCTGATGTTTTCTAATACTAGGTTTACTTAAAGTAAAATACTGTTTTAGCCCCATGGTAACCTCATTAATGCAACTATATTTGCATGTAGCCATTCATTGCATAATACATCTTTACAAATATTTATCAGATAGCAATATGCACCAGATGCTGTTCCAAATGTTGGGACATACTTCTGTCCAAAGGAGGTCACAATCTATTGAAAGAGAAGTAAACTTATAATATGCTGAGATTGATGTAGGCTTATTGTAAGTAGACTTGTAGTGTGCTGAGTGCTGTCATCTGGGCACATATACAAAATTGTGGTTCAAAGGATCATCTTAGTTTGATGGTAGAGAATTGGGGGGGTGGTCTTTGTAGAGAAGGGTACTTTTAACCTAAATTCTGATGGATAGTTAGGATCTCACATAAGCAAGAGAATTCTACAGAAAAGAAATTGCTATCTCTGCACAAAAGCACTGAAACACAAAAGAAAGGGGGCATGCTGTGAGAGCTGTTTAGTTGTATAGCATGGCTAGAATCTAGATTGTGTGTGTGTGTGTGTGTGTGTGTGTGTGTGTGCAGGATGTAGAGAGAAAAGTATTGACTAGCATGAGGTGACATTAGATCTCATGTGGCATGCTAAGATATTTGAACATTCTATTCTATGCAATAATTTTTTGCCATTTAGAAATGCAGCTATAATATTAAGGATTGCTTGGAGATCAGGAGTAGGGCTACCAAAGTAAAGGCAGTGAAAATGGAGAAGAGATGGATTCAAAGGACATTTGGGATGTAGGAAAGACTGAATTTGAAAACTGAATAGATAACATATGTGGTAGAGGAGACAGACTGACTGTGTGTGTCTTGCAGAAACCTGGGTAGATGCTGGTAAAACTTAATACAATTGAATCATATAGAAGATGGTATCATTTAGGGAGAAGCAGGAATACGATTAATTCAGTTAGGGAGATAAAGAGTTTTAAATGTTGTAGGACATTTAGATATAGATATACCTGATGTATGAGGCTTAAAGATAAAGATTTGGAGACCATCTGGTTATGTGTAGGTCATAGTAAGTCACGGGTTTGGGTAAAGTCATCCAAGAACATGTAGAGCTTGAAGACAGAGGAATCAAGGACCCAGAACCCTAGGGAATTTCATAACTTAAGAGGAAAATGATTTTTTCTTTTTAGGATAAAGAGAAAGAATAGAATAGGAATCTTGAAGAGTGTAGTGAAGACTTAGATTGCCAGTTAGAAAAGAAGTTCTTGAAGTGCATGTAAAAATGTGCTTAGAACAGAAGTGGTGCTGAAAGTCCTTTGAAGTTTTGATAGCATGCATTTGTGTCTCACTTTATGCAGTGGGCTCTTCTTCTTGATACACAGTGCTGCAGTTGCTTGTACCAACTTAATTATGCTCCTGACTACCTTTGTTCCTGGTTGGCCAAAATCACTTTAAGGAGGAATTCATTAACACTTAAATTTTGATGATCTACAATCATAATGAGGATCATCTCTCTGCCATCATCTGGATCCTTGAAAATGTCAAAGAACCCCGAGACAAGGAGCAAACACAGCTGAAAACTGTTTTCCCACCTCCAAACCTCTGCACAGATGTGGTTGCAAAATAGCAGCATCTAAGCATCTCTCTTGGCCTGGTCAGCACAGCCTCAGAATGAGCAGCCCAGATCTGTCAGCACCAGTCCAAGGGATGGCCAAAATGACCTGATTAGAAAGAGGAAGTCTTGACATTTATGGCCTATGGAATCAGCAGTAGAAATGAAAAGCCCTTGGAAGAAGAGAGTAGGAGAATGGAAATTTTTTTAAAGAAAGAATTTGGGGGTACTCATGCAGGGTTAACTATCCCAGTGCTGCCCAGGCCTGAAAGAACAGGTAGAAAGGCTACTGTCTGCAATGTGTGTGTGTGTGTGTGTGGTGTGTGTATTAGTTGCTCAGTCGTGTCTGACTCTTTGTGACAGCGTGCACTATAGCACACCAGGCTCCTATGTCCATGAAATTCTCCAGGCAAGAATATTGGAGTGAATAGCCATTCCCTTCTCCAGGGAATCTTTCCAATCCAGGGATTGAACCCAGATCTCCCATATTGCAGGCAGATGCTTTACCATCTGAGCCACCAGGGAAGCCCACTGTCTGCAGTGTGTCCACACAAAAGTTGT
>NW_011494814.1:417195-418277 GCF_000754665.1 Bison bison bison | reverse complement strand
ATTTTATATATCCGTATAGTATCTACATTAATAAGCCTACTTCCATCTCAGTTATTTTCATTTGTTTAGATTTTTTTCTCTTCTTTACTTCATGTGGATCACGATATCAATACTTTCTGTTTTACAATCTCCTAGTTACCTTGAGAAATATTCCATTTAGAATCTCTAGTTATGAAACGTCCCTGGTGGTCCAGTGGTTAAGACTCCTGCTTCCAGTGCAGGGGGTATGGCATTGATCCCTGTTTGGGGAACTAAGATCCCACAGCCACAGGTTGCAGCCAAAAAAGGAAAATTAAAATAGAAAAAGAATTTCTAGTCATGGGATTATGCTTATCTGTTCATTCCATATTTTGAGTCTGTGCACCCAAAACTCAAGGTGTGTGACTAAGGATACTTAGCCTTCCCTTTCTTCAGAATAATGACCACAGCATAATGTTACAGCTTTTTCTCAAAGTCCTTGCCCATCTCATCACTATTCTTCCCTCATTTTTGTCCAGAAGAAAGCAAGCAGGAGGTGAAAACATGCACAAGTCATGTGAACAGTGACAGACAAAACAGGGCATAAACCTGAAGAGAAGAAAGCTTGAGGGAACGTGAAACCGTCTTCAAGTATTTGAAGGACTGACTTGAGGGGAAAAGGTAGTTTTAACCTGTGTCTTCAGAGGAATTAGAATTAAGACCAGTAACTGAAGCGACTTTACTGTCAGTGCAAGGCAGCTCAGTCTAAACTGGCTGAGTATGGAATGACCAGCCTTAGGACCAGTAACTGAAGCGACTTTACTGTCAGTGCAAGGCAGCTCAGTCTAAACTGGCTGAGTATGGAATGACCAGCCTTAGGACCAGTAACTGAAGCGACTTTACTGTCAGTGCAAGGCAGCTCAGTCTAAACTGGCTGAGTATGGAATGACCAGCCTTAGGACCAGTAACTGAAGCGACTTTACTGTCAGTGCAAGGCAGCTCAGTCTAAACTGGCTGAGTATGGAATGACCAGCCTTAGGACCAGTAACTGAAGCGACTTTACTGTCAGTGCAAGGCAGCTCAGTCTAAACTGGCTGAGTATGGAATGACCAGCCTTAGGACCA
>NW_011494814.1:404952-417095 GCF_000754665.1 Bison bison bison | reverse complement strand
ATTTATAAAAAACAAACAGAAGGGCCTCTGTGGTATAGTTAGCTGACTCCTGTACTAAGATATAGGTTATTCCACCTACCCAGAATAACTATATATATGTATGATTGCATATGCATACATGTATGTATGTATGACTGCGAAAGGCAGGAGGAGAAGGGGATGACAGAGAATGAGATGGTTGGGTGGCATCACCAACTCAATGGATGTGAGTTTGAGTAAACTCTGGGAGTTGGTAATGAACAGGGAGGCCTGGTGTGCTGCAGTCCATGGGGTCACAAGGAGTTGGTCACAACTGAGTGACTGAACTGAACTGAACTGAACTGATGTATGACTGCAGCAGTATGTCCACACAAAAAGGCCTGCAGAAGATCTGGACAGGGTACAGATTCATGCCAAGAATAAGGCTAAATCTTAGGATGACTGAGTAGGCTCAGTCCCACATGTCCTCCCCAACTCTATCTCTACACCCTTCACTCTCACCCCTGTTCATTTAGGCAGTCTTCTGGGTAGGCAGAATAACCTATATCTTAGTGCAAGAGTCAGCTGACTGTACCACAGGGGCCAAATCCAGCCCTTCTGTCTGTTTTTTATAAATAAAGTTTTATTAGAACACAGCCATGCTCATTCATTTGTGTGTTGTCTTATTTTCACAAAAAATGGCAGAATTGAGTAGTTGTAACAGGGAACCTATAGTCTACAGAGACTGAAATATTTATGCTCTGGCCCTTTATAGAAAAAGTTTGCTGACCCCTGTCTTTGTATGAAGACACTTGAGCTTGAAAAACAGCTGCGCCTAACTTCATTTTATGTGGTTGAACTGCTCTATAGCATAAACACACAGACTCAGACACACACAGGAAACTGAGAATTAAATGGCTAAAAAAAAATGCATTCTAACTCTGAATTATATATTTTTAAATGTTGCATAGACTTTGTTTGGATTACCCTCTTTTTTTCCCAGGCTTCATCTTAATCTTCCCAAGTGAAATCTGTCCTTTGCTTCATGTTGTCTTGTAACCATATTTCAATAGCACTTAATCAGTGATAAAACTGCTTTGATTTATTCCCAGCTGTGGATATTATTGTTGAAATCTGTGTAAGAGTTTCGACGTGTTATGATTGGAGCAATAGCATTTAGGAGTCCAGAGGCAAGTCAGAAAATTAACAACCGAGTCTTCTGATGCCTAAATTAACTGCACAGACAGCGCTGAGTACAATGAGAAAGTTCTGTAGAACTTACTCGGCAGTATGTAAAGTGTTGAAATGGCTCACCCATTAAAAGTATTATATCATAAGGACAAGTTCTCATTGCATATACTCTCTCCAAAGGCAGTGCCAGCATTTCATTTAAAGGACAGCTGGCTGCTCTTTTCTTTGGGAACAGTTTTCTTCATGCAACATATAGATTGTTGATGCTCTAGCATCTAACGTTACATTTCCCTATTCTGCAGGAAGACTGGGCCTCGGTATGTGCCTCGTGTGCCTTATGATGCGCTTTGCTGATATATTTAAAGCCATCTTATAGGAACAAAAGGAAACAGTCTATGTTCATTTCAGAAAACTTAGACTAGAGAATACACAAAGAAGAAGCAGTGGGACCCATAATCTAGCAACTAGCAGGATCAGTCATTTATAGTTTTCCAAACAGTTTTTGTTTAATTCCTGCATTAATTATAAAATGAGACAGAAAAAAATAATGTCTGGGTCTAGATATGTTTAGCATGATTACCTTCCCAGTTTCTCCATTCAATTTCTGGCACTTTATTTCTTCATGTAAACCTTCCATAAGTGCTATTTTTATTTCAAGATTGTTTGTAGTTTGAGTTGTACTATACATTAGAAATGGCCATCATATGTAATCATTTGCTCTTTTGCTAAATCTGAATTTATGTAAATTTGAGAGATTTTCAGTACATACTTTAATTGTTATTGATTGATTTTACTCAGTGCTCTCCAGCCATTGTTCACAAGGATCGTTAGATAGCATTATTGATCATCACGATTGCAAGGTGTTTATTGGACTTGAGATTTTTTAATATATAAATGTGATGTTCTATTTTCATAAAACAGTTATGCTTTGATGTCCTTAGGAACTCTGTAGCTGCCATAAACCTTTGTTAGTTGAAATAATGATCTTTGATCACTTTTTAGCAGCTGAAAATGATCACATTCTTGGATTGTTAAATATTACTCTTTTGCTGTGGATCAAAACTTATTTATCTCCCTAATGGAACTGTGAATCCCTTGAGGGTCAAGACTATATTTTGTCTCAGAATTTCTAGTACCTTACCCAGAATTCAGTATCTGGCACACAAAAAAATACATGCTTGATAAATATTTACAGAATAAAGGGGAAATTTCTTGCCCCAAATCATCTGTAAGAATAATGTCAGAACACATGTCCTCGCTTGCCCTGTGGGTCCTCTTATTTTTCTTTTTATTACTTGATGTAGAAAGTGAGTGGTTAAGAAGGCAGGCTCTTTGTTCAAAGGCCCAGTAAAGCTGAAATCTGAGCTTCTTTCATTTCTTAGCCATGTGACCTTGGCCAAGTCTGTGGACCTCGGTTCCATTATTTGTAAAATAGTGACACAGTAGAAACTGCTGCATAGGACTTTTGAGAAGGAAATGAGATGCCTTGCCCATTCTTAGTTCCTAGCAAATGTTAGCTCGTCCCCTTCACCACTCACCTTCATCATTTTGATACCTTAAAGTTAGCAGTTTTATAGTAAGCTTTTCTTTTTAAGTTAAAAAAATGTTTTAACATGGATAATAAACATTAAAAATAAGTATCTGCTACAAACATGTGATTCATTATTATGATTTATTTTAGGTTCTTTTCACTTTTTTAACTTCCTTTTTAACATTTTTTTTTAATTGGAGGAAAATTGCTTTACAGTGTTGTGCTGGTTTCTGCAATACAACAATGCAAATCAGCCGTAAGTATATCTATCATTTCCCTTTTTAATTGTAGACTTGCAATCACTTGAATGGAATAGTTTACATGGACCTGCTATTCTTGTGCCTTTTCTTGTACTCATTTTATGGAGAGACAAATTCTGAAATAATGTAAGTCTTCAGGCTGGGCTTCCCTGGTGGCTTAGAGGTAAAGAATATGCCTGCAATGCAGGAGACCTGGGTTCGATCCCTGGGTTGGGGAGATCCCCTAGAGAAGGGAATGGCAACCCACTCCAGTATTCTTGCCTGTAGAATCCCATGGACTGAAGAGCTTGGCGGGCTACAGCCCATGGGGTCACAAAGAGTCGGACAAGACTGAGCGACTAAGCACACACACACACAAGTCTTCTTCAGGCTACTCAGAATTTTGAACGGGAAAAAATAGAAATTCCTGAACAAGGTTCTCTAACCCTTGTGTAAAACCTTCCGTTTCTCTTTAAACCCTGTGCCAAAGTAGCTATGCAAGCATCATTTACATCCCCGGGCAGGGCTTGGGCTTCTAAGTCAGGCGCTGTGTTTTGCTGAAGTCTGCTCACAGCCTGTGCATTAAATTCATAATGAGATTAAAATCTACTGTTCTTAGAAAAAAAAGAGTTGAAAATGTGTTGCAAAAGCCCTTTTGTCTCATCATATTAATTTTGATGCCCTCTTATCCCAGAAACTTGGCTGAAGCTGCAGCCAAAATCTATATTGGTTTAATTTTAAGTGGCCTTGTGAACAAGTGAGTACAGACACCGAAGGAACTGAAAGGTACTTAGAGCACTCAGGCTCCTGGATCTGGACTCTCAGGTGGGGCTGGGCCCACATGCTTAACATTTCTGTGAAGGAGGGGCTGAATGTTGAGACCCTTGCCACTTTCTTTCATTGTGATCATAGAGGCAGATTGGATTCATTAATGAGCATAATAGGATTAGATATTGGAAAAAAATCCCAAATTTTCTAATCTAATGTGAAAAGAACTCCTCAAAAAGTAGACAAATGCATTTGTTCTGCAGTCTTTGAAGAAAGAGTATGAAGTGACTGTTTGATAAGATAAATCAAGTCTGAATATTCAGCCTGATGATCTGCTAGACCAATGGTAGCAATCACCTTTATTTCTATTCAGCTTTAAACTCTCCCTCTTTTTTTTTTTTTTTTAATTTTATCTGGGTAAGCATATTCCTTATTATTGAAAGGAAAAAAAAAACAAACAATGGTACTGCAGAGTGACTTTCTCCCCTGCTATAGGACACCAGCTAAATGCAATGAGCATCAGTAACAGTGGCTGCTGACTCACAGACATGCATGTGGACTGGGTTCATTTTGAATGAGCCAGGCAGGCTCCAAGCTCAAGAGCAGCCCTCGCTCAGGTGTGCCTGCCTCGCCAGGCCCCTGCTGCTCCAGAAGGTGAAGAGTGCTTGATCTCTTCCAGGCTGGTCTCAGCCAGGGGTCTATTGTTAAGACCTGCCTGAAAGCTGGCAAAATGACATTCCCCGGTGTGATTGAGTTTTAATGTAAGATTACAACCATAGATCAAAGTGAGGAGGACATTTGGGCAGGGGCTCTTAAGAATTTTAGAGCCAGAGCATAAAGAAGATAATTATACTGTGTGATTTAGGGTTGATTCTGCATGTGTCACTCATGAGCAAGGCTTGTCCTCTAGCTGATAAAGGGCTTTACTCCCTCCCATCCCCCACCAATATCCCCTGTTATTTAGCATCTAGAGACCTTTTAAGGGCTGTGATTAAAGAAACCAAAACTGTTCTAAAAATGGCTTTTCCTGATAATGGAGATCTGCCTTTTATACAAAAAAGCATATTCTAGATTTGTTATCCATGAATTTTGAAACAAAAGAAAAAGAGAAAAAAAAAATGGGGCCAGCAATCTGATAGAGTCAAAGTCCTTTTATTCTGACTTTGCCATCCAGATTTTATGATAATTCAACCTCAGCTGGGCTTAAGTTTGCCTTTGCATTGTTGACCTATTTTTTTCAAAGTGCTAGAATAGCAGAATCAATTTTCTTACCTGAAGACCTATTTGGAAATTCCTCTCCAACTTTAGAGTTTCGGAGAAGTTCAGTTCTCCTGATGATCTGATATGCTTACTTTATTAACTGAAGATTTTTCTGCAGTTCTGAAGGTTTTCCCTTTTTGTCATGGCTACCAGGGACCAAGTCCCATGCTTAGTTATGATTGTTTGTTTTACCCTGTTTCTAGAAAAGGTGTCTTTTTAATTTATTTTTACTTTTTTGTAACTTTCTGACTTTTTACACACTTTTAATAGCAGGCCCATTGTTCTGTGTTTTCTGTACCAATGAATGTATGCTACATGGAACCTTCTTAATGGAATTTGTTTTTAAACTTTAACCATATTTTGTCTTATAAGGAATATATGATTTTTTCTTAATATTGGAAATATGAAAAAGCAAAAGGAAAAAAAAATGAAAATGATCCTTAATTTTACCAATCAGGGAATAATGTGCCTTTAACATTGTGGTTACTTAACCTTCTGTGGGTCTCCCATACAATGGGGATCATGAAGAGGCTCCACCCATAAGCCAGCCTCCTAAGGCATCTGGGAGTGTGAAACATGCTGCATGCTTAGAACAACAGCTGGTAAGATAAGTGTTTGATAGGGGTTATGGACTGTTGTTGGGTGTTTTGTTTCAGACCTTTATCCCTAGGCATGTATCAAACCATTTTTATAAGTAAATATGAGCATATAGTCAGTGGAATCATGATTTTGGAGAGCTGCAAGGGGGATCTCAGGGTTTATCCAGTGTAGTTTCTTCACAGGACATCAGCTTGGGAGTTCTTTTCAACTGTCCTATTCCAGGATCCTAACCTAGGATTTACTGAGGCAGAAACTGAAGAATAGATGGATATACTGGGAGCAGAAACAAGGTGATTTTAATAGGTGTGCTGCTGGCGAGACATGTCAAACTGTAGCCAAGTCTCCCTTACCAGGTGCAGAAGGGAAGTATCCTGGAGGCCAAGTGGAGCCTCCAGGCCACACAGTGTTCACTTAGGGCCGAAGCAGAGCCCAGGCCTCGGCACTGCTCCTCAGCGGTGTTTCTGTCATGTGGAGGGCCACCAGGCACGTTTAAAGAGAAGCTTTTTGTGTAAATTTCTCAGCCTAGTAATTTGTTACATCCAGGCAGTTGCTACAAATAGGATTGCATTTTAAGATAGACCAGAATGTTTGTGAGCAATTCACTGAGGTTACCAACTATGCAGTTGTGGATAGTAAAAGCAAAATAGAAATGCTTGCCTCCATTCATTTATTCATTCACTGTGAAGCGTGATCGCATTCACACAGTATTCCCCTCTTATCTGCAGCTTCGCTTTCCATGGTTTCAGCCACCTGTGGTCAACCATGGTCCAAAACTATTAGATAGATAATTCCAAAAAGAAACAAATCAGAAGTTCTAAATGGCACACGGTTCTGAGTAGCTTGATGAAACCTCACACTGTCCCATTCCATCCTGCCTGGGATCCCCAAGCATCAGCATAGTCTGCTCATTACATCCAACCATCAACATTGTCATGGCTCCATGATCCAGGATCACCAGAAGCAGATGGTCCTCCTTCTGATATATTTTCAGAAGCTCAGTAGTAGCCTAACATTGTATCAGAGTACCTTTGTCATTCACCTCACTACTTTACCGCATCCCACATCATCACAAGAAGAAGGGTGAGTGTAGTACAATAAGATATTTTTAAGGAGAGACACTCACATAACTTTATTCCAGTATGTTTTTATAATCATTCTATTTGTTATTATTAGTTATTGTTGTTAATCTGCTACTGTGATTAGTTTATAAATTGAACTTTACCATAGGTATGTATATATAGGAAGAAACATAGTATATATAGGGTTACATACTTGGATTTCAGGTTATAGGGTTACAAGTCTTGAGTTTGAGGAACCCACTGAGGGTCTTAGAACCCTCACAGATAAGGGGGATCTACTGTATTTCACTAATTCAGTCTGACCTTCATTCATGAGTTGTAATTAATAAAGTTTTACTGAATTTCAACTCCTAAGTTGAGATGCTTTGGAGAGTGGGTAGAAGAGAAGTTTAGTTACGAACTTAAAACTTTTGAAGGCAGCTTCCAGTGAAACTGTCTTCCTTGCTTGAGGTGGTATTCTGTTGCAGATGGTTTATCTGAGAACAGGCAGTGGTGTATGGTGTTTCCTATCATTCCAGGAAGTTCAGTTCCCCTATAAATATATAAAATATCACGTGCTATAAGTTGACCTGTGTTTGAGAAACAACTAGAAGAAAAAGCCAAGTGCTTAAAGGCTGCACGAGCTAAGCCTGTGATGGGGTGATTTGTAATGTCTCTAAACATTACAGGAATATCTACAGTCTTGTATGACACTGCCCTTGCCATTGCACATGACTGATTCTATAAGAATCTGCATGTAGGTGTTTAGATGTTTTACCATGTCTGCCTGACATAAACTAATGATGTATACTGCTAACCGTGGTGACATGATTAAACAGGATGTTAATTAGTGGCTCCTCCAAGAGTCTTGATCCTTCCTTTTAGCAGCCTTTGTTGTGCATGTATGAAAGTTTAAGAGACAGAAATGGTTGTTCCCTGTATGGCATCTGTTAATAGCACTGGGAACTCAAAAAAAAAAAAAGCACTTAAGCCACCCAGTAAGACATATCAGGTCCATCTTCTTGTCCTGGGAGTTGTCCAAAACCATGTCTTTGTGGAAAGGAATATGGCAATTTTCCTGTGAGCTGTAATCATTTGTACTATTACTTAGTTGTCATGTATTGATGATCTCATTTCAATCAAACGTATCTCATTCTGTAAGCTTTTGATGGGAGGAATTTTTGGAAGGGTTTAGGAAGGTTAAATCTGTGAGACATGGCTTCCATCTGGAATGCATT
Organism: Bison bison bison; assembly: GCF_000754665.1. Classification (NCBI taxonomy): domain Eukaryota; kingdom Metazoa; phylum Chordata; class Mammalia; order Artiodactyla; family Bovidae; genus Bison; species Bison bison. The sequence goes on along the minus strand of NW_011494814.1, from coordinate 409,252 downwards.
AGCTACAAAGATTTATTAGTCAGAGTGCCTCTGCATAATGTTCCATGGAAAGCGGGTCCTGCATCTAATTTCCAGCATGATGTCTATATGAGGAGTGATCTTTGAAATATCATAGGTGACAATCAAGTTTGTTATAAAAATAGTAAATGCCCAGGATTTTCATGGCGGCTATTTTAAATCCCTCATGAGAGCTGCTAAGCAGGTAGTTGATTTGTTGACAAATGATAAAACTCAAGGAATAGCAACATGCATGAAATTTTAAAAGAGAATGGCCCTTTTGAGCAGAAAAAGACTCTTAGAACAATCGGGAACATTTAATGTTTTCATTTACCTTTTCTCTGGGCAAGAGAGCATTAGAAAAATAATAAGATCAGTACTCAAACTACATGTAGAAGGACATCCTCTTTCTAATTAAAATTGTTCTTAAGAGCTAGTTGTGTTGATCAGTAAGTGAAACAGGGGAAGCTTTGTAATATCTCATACAATACACAGCCTGAGACTATACTGTTCTGTACTGTGATGCGATTGGTTCAAATTAGAGATGATGAAGGTGCTAGAATTTCTGATCAATTCTACTGATCTCTGTGTGGGAAGAAGGCAGAGCTGATATACAGCTTAGGCTTACCTGGGCTACCTTACCCTTAGAAGACAGCCAACATAAACACAGAAATGGGGGTTAAGTTCGAGTTTGGGTTGCAGAAACTGTGATCAGATGGAGGCCAGAAGCTTCTGCTTCCTGCTGAAAAGGCAGCTCGAGCTCTGGGGAAGGTTTTTCTCCTTCTCACTTGCCTTGTTCTCAATGGCCGACATTAAGGTAACATGAGAGCAGCTCCAGTCCCACAAAAGCTTTTTATACCATCAGGAGGCAATTATGGCCTAAGATACCTTCCCTGGCTGCATCATGTCTTCCTGAAAATGCAGGGCAAAGGATTAATGCCAGGTGAAGGGTGAGTCAGCATCCAAATATTTATCTGTGAATTTAGGTCACACCACAATGCTCAGTTGTGTCATTCCCTCTCAACATAGGAAAAAGTGTTCTGTATCCTGGATACAAGTTCAGTACAAAATTGTTCTCCAAGGATTACAAGGGAAATGCTGAAGCTCAGCAATTTTCTTTGCCCCTTGCATTGGGCTGCTGTGCCATCGGGTGGGCTTGTGCCAGACAGCAGAATGGAGAGTGAAGTAGTGCTGGCTACAAAACTCGTGTGAGAGAGAGAAAGGAGCCTTTACCACGAGACCTTAAAGAGCAGGGCCTGAACTTTTCACCTTCTCGGTGGACATTTGCAAGGTCCTCAGCTTGAAAGTGTTTCTCTTCTGCAATCCACTGTGCATGCTAGGAAGGCCACAGCTGGGCCTGCCTCCCCTCTGGCAACCGATGAAGACACATTCCCAAGCATCCACTTGGAGTCATAATCTTTGTTAACTTGAATGCATTTAAGGACATTAATTTCTTCTTTTCTCTCATGAGGTTTTAGCAGAAAATCCCACTCCTTTTTCCTTGCCGGCAATGTGGTACATGGTCTCCACACATCCATATCCCAGACATACCCCCAATCCCAATGGTGGAGTCCCCAGTACCCTCAGTGCACCTGGTTGTCATCACAGACGAGTGCAGCTTGCTTTCTGGGCTTGCCTTGTAAGATCTGTGGGAGAGTGCCATGTCTCCTCTCCCCAGCTGATGCCGCCTTTACTAAGGCAGAATAGCACCTAGGCCACTCTCTTGTACACCTGTTGTTGCAGGTACCTTGTGTTAATTAAGGACTTCCCTGGTGGCTCAGATAGTAAAGAATCTACCAGCAATGTAGGAGACTGGGATTCAATCCCTGGGTTGGGAAGATCCCCTGGAGAAGAAAATGGCTACCACTGCAGTGTTCTTGCCTGGGAAATTCCATGGACAGAGGAGCCTGGTGGGCTATAGCCCATGGGGTGGCAAAGAGTCAGATGCAACTGAGTGAATAACACTTTCACTTTCACTGTGTTAATTCAAGTTTCACTGTATACAGACTATTCACAAGATAGCCTTGTGTCTTTGGGTACGATTTAATGTGAACTAAACAAAACCGTAATAGAAACCATGATCGGTCCCCAAAGACATTTGGCATATGGTTGGAAATACTTTCAACGACACAGCTACTGTGGAGAAACTAATCCAAGAATTCTGAATGTTATCCTGAGTTCGGCCCGGACCTGCCCAGTTGTCCAGATTGCTTCATTGTTCTTTGATGACTTTGTATGAATCCCAGCATCCACTTCCCCCAAAAGTAATAATTTGTTTTCATTCATTATTCATTTACCTTGAGGCAGATAAAGTTCTAGACAACTTTCACATTTGCTAAAGAAAAACTCCTCTTGATTCAAGTAGTACTTTTTAAAGCCTCAGAGCCTTAGAATTAAATTCATTGCTTAATGTAGACTTGAATGCATGGACATATCCTGAAGGAAATACCAAACACATTTTAAGGAGAAATACTCAGTCTTTCTTTCATGTCACAGTCTAAGCTGTTATCGATATTTTGCATCACTTTAAATTTTCTGCATTTTAAAATTAACTTTCATTGGAATATACTTGATTTGATCACTGAGGAAGGCCTTCTTATCTCTCCTTGCTGTTCTTTGGAACTCTGCATTCAAATCGGTACATCTTTCCTTTTCTCCTTTGCCTTTCGCTTCTCTTATTTTCTCAGCTATTTGTAAGGCCTCCTAAGACAACCATTTACCTTTTTGCATTTCTTTTTCTTGGGAATGGTCTTGATCACTGTCTCCTGTACAATGTCACGAACCTCCGTTCATAGTTCTTCAGGCACTCTGTCTATCAGATCTAATCCCTTGAAACTATTTGTCACTTTCGCTGAATAATTGTAAGGGATTTGATTTAGCTTATGCCTGAATGGTCTAGTTTCCTAGACCCTACTTTCTTCAATTTAAGTCTGAATTTGGCAATAGGGAGTTCATGATCTGAGCCACAGTCAGCTCCCGTTCTTGTTTTTGCTGACTGTATGGAGCTTCTCCATCTTTGGCTGCAAAGAATATAATCAGTCTGATTTCCATATGGACCATCTGGTGATGTCCATTTATGGAATCTTCTCCTGTGTTCTTGGAAGAGGGTGTTTGCTATGACCAGTGAATTCTTTTGGCAAAACTCTATTAACCTTTGCCCTACTTGATTTTGTATTCCAAGGCCAAATTTGCCTGTTACTTCAGATATCTCTTGACTTCCTACTTTTGCATTCCAGTCCCCTGTAATAAAAGGACATCTTTTTTAAGTGTTAGTTCTAGAAGGTCTTGTAGGTCTTCATAGAACCATTCAACTTCAGCTGTTTCAGCATTACTGATCAGGGCATAGACCTGGATTACTGTGATATTGAATGATTTGCCTTGGAAATGAACAGAGATCATTCTGTCGTTTTTGAGACTGCATCCAAGTACTGCATTTCAGAATCTTTTGCTGACAATGAGGGCTACTCCTCATTTCTTCTAAGGGATTTTTCTCCACAGTAGTAGATGTAATGGTCATCTGAGTTAAATTCACCCATTCCAGTCCATTTTAGCTCACTGATTGCTGAAATGTTGATGTTCACTCTTGACATCTCCTCTTTGACCTCTTCCAATTTGCCTTGATTCATGGACCTAACATTCCAGGTTCCTATGCAATATTGTTCTTTACATCATTGGACTTTACTTCCATCACCAGTCACATCCACAACTGGGTGTTGTTTTTGCTATGACCAACCTAGATAGCATAATAAAAAGCAGAGACATTGTTTTGCCAACAAAGATCCATCTTGTCAAAGCTATGGTTTTTCCAGTAGTGATGTATGGATGTGAGAGTTGAACTACAAAGAAAGCTGAGCACCAAAGAATTGATGATTTTGAACTGTGGTATTGAAGAAGACTCTTGAGAGTCTCTTGGACTGCAGGGAGATCCAACCAGTCCATCCTAAAGAAAATCAGTCCTGAATATTCATTGGAAGGACGGATCCTAAAGCTGAAACTTTGGCCACCTGATACAAAGAACTGACTCATTGGAAAAGACCCAGATGCTGGGAAAGACTGAAGGCGGGAGGAGAAGGGGACGATAGAGGATGAGATGGTTGGATGGCATCACAGACTCAATGGACATGGGTTTGAGTAAGCTCCGTGAGTTGGTGATGGATAAAGAAGCCTGGTGTGCTGCAGTCCATGGGGTCACAAAAAGTTGGACACGACTAAACGACTGAACTGATAGTTGATTTACAGTATTGTGATAGTTTCTGTTGTAGAGCAAAGTGAATCAGTTATATATATATATATATATATATAT
>NW_011494814.1:401336-404852 GCF_000754665.1 Bison bison bison | reverse complement strand
TATATACACACACACACATATATCCATTCTTTTTTTAATATAAATTTATTTATTTTAATTGGAGGTTAATTACTTTACAATATTGTAGTGGTTTTGCCATACATTGACATGAATCGGCTATGAGTGTACATGTGTTCCCCATCCTGAACCCCCTCCCACCTCCCATCCCATCCCTCTGGGTCATCCCAGTGCACCAGCCCAGAGCACCCTGTCTCATGCATCGATCCTGGACTGGTGATTCATTTCACATATGATAATATACATGTTTCAGTGCCATTCTTCCAAATCATCCCACCCTCGCCCTCTCCCACAGAGTCCAAAAGACTGCTCTATACATCTGTGTCTCTTTTGCTGTCTCACATTAGGGTCACTGTTACCATCTTTCTAAATTCCATATATATGTGTTAGTATACTGTATTGGTGTTTTTCTTTCTGGCTTACTTCACTCTGTGTAATAGGCTCCAGTTTCATCCACCTCATTAGAACAAATTCAAATGTATTCTTTTTAATGGCTGAGTAATACTCCATTGTGTATATGTACCACAGCTTTCTTATCCATTCATCTGCTGATGGACATCTAGGTTGCTTCCATGTCCTGGCTATTATAAACAGTGCTGCGATGAACATTGGGATACACGTGTCTCTTTCAATTCTGGTTTCCTCGGTGTGTATTCCCAGTAGTGGGATTGCTAAGTCATATGGCAGTTCTTTTTCCAGTTTTTTAAGGAATCTCCACACTGTTCTCCATAGTGGCTGTACTAGTTTGCATTCCCACCAACAGTGTAAGAGGGTTCCCTTTTCTCCACACCCTCTCCAGCATTTATTGTTTGTAGACTTTTTGACAGCAGCCATTCTGACTGGTGTGAAGTGGTACCTCATTGTAGTTTTGATTTGCATTTCTCTGTTAATGAGTGATGAGCATCTTTTCATGTGCTTGTTAGCCATCTGTATGTCTTCTTTGGAGAAATGTCTGTTTAGTTCTTTGGCTTGATTGGGTCATTTATTTTTCTGGAGTTGAGCTGCAGGAGTTGCTTGTATATTTTTGAGATTAATTCATTGTCAGTTGCTTTGTTTGCTATTATTTTCTCCCATTCTGAAGGCTGTCTTTTCACCTTGCTTATAATTTCCTTTGTTGTGCAAAAGCTTTTAAGTTTAATTAGGTCCCATTTGTTTATTTTTGCTTTTATTTCCAATATTCTGGGAGATGGGTAATAGAGGATCCTGCTGTGATTTATGTTGGAGAGTGTTTTGCCTATGTTTTCCTCTAGGAGTTTTATAGTTTCTGGTCTTACATTTAGATCTTTAATCCATTTTGAGTTTATTTTTGCGTATAGTGTTAGAAAGTGTTCTAGTTTCATTCTTTTACAAGTGGTTGACCAGTTTTCCCAGCACCACTTGTTTAAGAGATTGTCTTTTCTCCATTGTATAATCTTGCATCCTTTGTCAAAGATAAGGTGTCCATAGGTATGTGGATTTATTTCTGGGCTTTCTATTTTGTTCCATTGATCTATATTTCTGTCTCTGTGCCAGTACCATACTGTCTTGATGACTGTAGCTTTGTAGTAGAGTCTGAAGTCAGGCAGGTTGATTCCTCCAGTTCCATTCTTCTTTCTCAAGATTGCTTTGGCTATTTGAGGTTTTTTTTATTTCCATACAAATTGTGAAATTATTTTTTCTAGTTCTATGAAAAATGCCATTGGTAGCTTGATAGGGATTGCACTCATTTTCAGTATACTGATTCTTCCAATCCATGAACATGGTATATTTCTCCATCTATTTGTGTCCTCTTTGATTTCTTTCACCAGTGTTTTATAGTTTTCTATATATAGGTCTTTAGTTTCTTTAGGTAGATATATTCCTAAGTATTTTATTCTTTTCATTGCAATGGTGAATGGAATTGTTTCCTTAATTTCTCTCTGTTTTCTCATTGTTAGTGTATAGGAATGCAAGGGATTTCTGTGTGTTAATTTTATATCCTACAACTTTACGATATTCATTGATTAGCTCTAGTAATTTTCTGGTGGAGTCTTTAGGGTTTTCTATGTAGAGGATCATGTCATCTGCAAACAGTGAGAGTTTTACTTCTTTTCCAATCTCGATTCCTTTTATTTCTTTTTCTGCTCTGATTGCTGTGACCAAAACTTCCAAAACTATGTTGAATAGTAGTGGTGAGACAAGGGCACCCTTGTCTTGTTCCTGACTTTAGGGGAAATGCTTTCAATTTTTCATCATTGAGGATAATGTTTGCTGTGGGTTTGTCATATATAGCTTTTATTATGTTGAGGTATGTTCCTTCTATTCCTGCTTTCTGGAGGGTTTTTATCATAAATGGATGTTGAATTTTGTCAAAGGCTTTCTCTGCATCTATTGAGATAATCATATGGTTTTTATCTTTCAATTTGTTAGTGTCGTGTATTACATTGATTGATTTGTGGATATTGAAGAATCCTTGCATCCCTGGGATTAAAGTCATTGCAGAGTATTGAGTAGACTACCCTGTTTTATACAATAGGTTCTTATTATTTATCTATCTTATATATGTGTGTGTGTGCACTCAATCATGTCCAACTCTTTGCAACCCCATGGACTGTAGCACACCAGGCTCCTCTGTCCATGGAATTTTCCAGGCAAGAATATTGGAGTAGGTTGCCATTTCCTTCTCCAAGGGATCTTATATATAGTAGTGTGTATGTGTGAATCTGAATCTCCCAATTTATCACTCCCCAGCTTCCCTCTTGGTAACTGTAGGTTTGTTTTCTGTATCTATGATTCTATTTCTGTTTTGTAAATAGGTTCATTTGTACATTTTTTTTAGATTCCATGTATGAGCAATATCATATATTCGTGTTTCTCTTTCTGACTTACTTCACTTAGGATGACAATCTCTACGTCCACCCATGTCACTGCAAATGGCATTATTTGCTTCTTTTTATGGCTGAGTAGTATTCCATTATGCATATGTACCACATCTTTATTCATTCTTCTGTTGATGTACATTTAGACTGCTTCCATATCCTGGTTGTTGTAAATAGTGCTGCAGTGCAATGCACACTGGGGTGCACACATCTTTTTATAGCTTACAGTGAACGGTGTCAGATTCATGATCTCTGAAGAAGAATTAGCTTCAGGACCAGAGACTAGGCTTGACCACTCAGGGCTCTTGTGTGGCAGAAGTTTTATTACAGTGAAAGAGGACAGAGAAAGCTCCTGACACAGACATCAGAAGGGGGTGGAGAGTGCCCCCCTCACTAGTGTTAGCAAGGGAGCTATATACTTTTTAAATTAGTTATTACAATAAATCAAAAGAATGTCTCAAGGTTGTAAAGATCTTACTAGACCCACTCCCATAATTTACATTGTAAAATAACAGGATTAGCCAGAAGGTTTTCAGGAAGGAGAAACTGTCCATAAGCAGGATACATTGTTGTTATTATAATCCTTAGTACAGAGTTTAAACTGAGTTGTTTGTTGTGTAATCATCAGTTCCTGGCTTAAAGGAAAAAAAAAAAAAAAAGC